>NC_068999.1:49731741-49733910 GCF_001194135.2 Octopus bimaculoides
TATATATTTGTCTTTATCTGTATTTTCTCTTCATCATTTTGGTTGTCGTTTCGTTTCATTTCGTGTTGTTTTTATTGTTACCCCCATCATCTGAACACATGGAGGTCTTTCTCCAGAAATAATTACCAACAAATTGTTTCGTCAAGCAAATAAATGAGCTGATAAAAAGAAGCCAACATACTGACGTTTGATTTAATTCTTTTTATTCTGCTATTATTTCCCTTGTCTTAGTTTTTTTACTCATTCATTTTTGTTTATCATTTATTCATACTTATTTTTTTATATATTTTTATATATTTCTTCTCTTTTCTTATAATTAAGTATTTTAAAACTTAATTGTTGTTAATCTCTACGTTAACATTATGGATGATGGCTTCGAAGCTGGCAGTAATGTTTTCTCTTTTTCTTTTTGTTGTAGTTATTGTTTTTACTTAAGTCTACCGTTTGACCCTAATAGGGCAGATCTGTCATGAAAGGCGCTCCAGCCGTGAACATCTAATGTTTATCTGTGAGTGTATCACGGCTGCAACATATTGTGAGTGTACCACGGCTCCTAATATAACTTGCCTTCCATACAATTATCCATACAGAGAATTGTATGTACATACACGCACACATGTGTGTCTGTGTTCGTGCGTGCGTGCGCATGTGTGTATGTGTGTGTGTGTATTTCTTGGTAGTCGTAAAGCAAAGTTATTTCCCGTGTAATCTAGAATTATGGGGCCGGTTTCCTGATTTCCATGGGGCACATATTTCCCCTCATCTCAGGACAAGACGCCGTTCAGTCTCAGGATTACTCATTTATTATTATTATTATTATTATTATTATTATTATTACTCATTTATTATTATTATCATTACACATTTATCATTAGTATTATCATTATTATTATTATTATTATTATTATTGCTATTACTATTAATTTTATTATTATTATTATTATTATTATTATTATTATCATCATTATTATTTCTGCATGCCGAAAGGACTGGAGCAACGTGAAATGAAATGTTTTGCTCAAGAGCACAGCGTGTCGTCCTGTCCAGGAATTGAAACCGTAATCTTAAGGTCATGTGAGCAACAACCTAACCGCTAAGCCACGTGCCTCGTCATATTCTTGCGTTCTGTTTAATTAAGTATGATGCCAGACGTTCAGATCAATAGTTTTAGACACAACAGGACTCATAGACTTATATCGACCCCAGTGCTCATCTGATACTTATTTTATTGATCCCCGAAAGGATGAAAGGTAAATGCGACCTCGGTGGAATTTGAACTCATAAGAATGGCTGTGTGGTAAGTAGCTTGCGTACCAACTAATGGCTCCAGGTTCATTCCCACTGCATGGCACATTGGGCAAGCGTCTTCCACTATAGCCTCGGCCCGACCAAAGCCTTGTGAGTGGATTTGGTAGACGGAAACTGAAAGAAGCCCGTCGTATATATGTATATATATGTGTGTGTGTGTGTGTTTGTGTGTGTGTGTGTGTGCGCGCGCGCGCGTATATGTTTGTGTATCTGTGTTTGTCCCACCAACATCGCTTGACAACATCGCTTAAATGTACCATAGTAGTCGTGATCAGCTCAGGACTGAGAAGTCTGGAAGAGGAAGCTGTTTCATGCCTGCTCCGATGGTCTCGGACTTTGGATGGATGTGTCATTTTATTTGTAGAAGAATTTGATGTAATTTGTGTGTCATTTCCAGAAGATGGAGCGATCACAGAGAAACTCGCTCACATTTATGGTAACATTGGTCCCAGCAAGGTTTCACTCGGAATTTGCTTTCCTCTTAAAGAGTCTTCTTCCGCCTGTCCATCCAAGAAAACTTAAATCCAATATTTACCTTCTAATATTTGTAGCGTTTTCTACTTAAAGTAGACACGCATGCACACACACACACACACACACACACACACACACACTTCATTCGACATGAAGGGAGACAATCAATTTCTGACTGTTACTTCGCAGAGTTATCTCCTTTGTCCACGATAGTCACTGTGCGAGGTTGTTCTGACCTTAGAAGCCCAACTACTCCATATTACTCCACAAGTGGAAAATCTAAAAAGTGTAGAACCAACTGTGGAACTTAAGTGATGTATTTGCTAAGCGTGACGAAATCTGATGAAAATATTGATTTTACGTGGGGGTCAACGTAACGGCTGCACA
>NC_068999.1:49739716-49741687 GCF_001194135.2 Octopus bimaculoides
GAAACAAGTAAAAGAATTAATGAATATATATATATATATATATATATATATATATATATATTTGAACCCTGAGCAGTTCTCTCCCATTAATGAGGAAATTCACCTCACCTCCTCTTTTTCTTGACATTCTAATAACTATTTTTCTAACATTTGTTCAACATTCAAACTGATATTTGACTCCGGCATCATTAGACATTTCATTATTTCACCGTTAAATGTATGGTATGCTAATCATGACAGTTCTAGGGCCATCTGACACTGTCTTCTATCGTCTGCTTGTTTACAAGCAGACGACAGTGTCTGATCGCCCTAAAGCTGTTATGCTTAACACACCGTACTTTTAAACTACGTTAATATGTCGAACTACGTTGAAATGTAAACACGCTTTCTATTGAATAATATTATTTCTTGCTTTGTAGATGTATTCACCATATTCATCTAATAATTATATTTTGTTCCTTCAGCATACCAGCTAATTTTTTGCAGTATTTCATAGTTCATTTTCCCCATTGTCACCTGCTGCAAACTATACATTTTTTAACACTTCTCAACACGACGTGTTTCTCTTTACATTTTTTTTTCAATACGTTGCCAGACAATTTGGCTGTGTGCACTTCACAACGCAATATAGAATTATGATTATGGCAAGCAACTTTATATAATATTATTATAAACGCATAATTTTTTTAATTTTTTACTTGTTTTAGTCATTAGACTGCGACCATGCTGGTGTACCGCCTTCAAGAATTTTTAACCGAACGAATCAACCACTGTACTTATTTTTTGAAACCTGGCTTTTATTCTAGCAGTCACTCTTGCCGAACCGCTAGATTACTGGTACGTAAACAAGCCAACTCTGGTTGTCAAGCGGTGGTGGGAAACAAATACAGACACAAAGACATTCAAACCATCCTGTCTACAGTTCGAGAACTCCTTAACTAGAGCCTGGCCACAGGGTGCAGTTTAATGTCATAACCATTTTCAGTATAGTCTTTTCTACTCTGGGCACAAGGCCTGAAATTTTTGGGGCGGTTGCCAGTCGATTAGATCGACCCTAGTTTATTTGCAATTACAACCTAAAGGCAAAATTAATAGAGTCACAAAAGTGATGGAGGGTACTAGCCAGCACCGTTTAGGCTGAAACAAGAGTTAAATTAACTCCAAAGCCACAAATCACTATGTTAGAGAACTGATTTATTTAATCAAAGTAAATACCAATTGAAAACTGGAAGTCGATGCAATCGACTAACCTCCTCCCCCGAAATTACTAGCCTTGTGCTTAAATTTGAAATCAGTATAATAGTTGAGATATTTGAACTAAGAATTTCAAGCTAACGAACTATTAACCATTCGAATATAAACGAGAAAGACAACTGTATTATTCCGCAATAACTGCTCATAGCTAAGTGAAGTTCTCATAACTGAGAATCGTGTAGCGTAGTCATCAAAAAATAACTCAATGTTGCTATATAATCTGCAATATTTCGTCAGGTATTTTGTAACTTCAAAATCATTAAACATTAACAAAACAATGACATCATTAACACTGAAAAACAACGTTTGAATACTCTTTCTGTGATAACAGTGTTTCTAGTTGACAGTGGAGTCTGTGTACATAGTATATACAACATATATATTATTCAGTATACAATACCGCTGTCGTTTCTAAGAATGAATCGATTCATATTGTTTGTCTTTTGTTTCTTTGGATTCAACAATATTTTATTTCTTTCTTTAAATCGCGATATTTGTTGTATTTATCAAAAATAATCTCACACGTCAATTTTCAGAATTCATATTCATTCATTCATTCATTCATTCATTCATTCATTCTTCTTCTTCTTCTTCTTCTTCTTCTTCTTCTTCTTCTTCTTTTTCTTCTTCTTCTTCTTCTTCTTCTTCTTCTTCTTCTTCTTCTTCTTCTTCTTCTTCTTCTTCTTCTTCTTCTTCTTCTTCTTCTTCTTCTTCTTC
>NC_068999.1:49741805-49745856 GCF_001194135.2 Octopus bimaculoides
CACCACTATTGTGTTCAATATTCTGCTCAATACCATAGATTTACTTGTCAGTTGCTTGACCCTCACTACTTGAGCAAGTTCCTTAGTGGCTGACAATATGTACACCTCTGATCATGAGCAAGAGCAGTGGGGGCAAGCATCATAGTCGTGTGTTGAGAGAGATTCTTTGGTTTGAATATATGTAACAAAAGCAGAGTCTGAAGGAAAAATTTGCCGTTTTTTGCACTTCCTAGAGGTAAGCAAATAGGAAATAACAGTTGCTATCAAAGAACAAAAATCGGTTACAGTGTAATTCGTCTATCCATTGTACCATCGTGGGGATAGAGTCCTCAAATACATTCATTATAGGGTCCTATCAGGACCCTATGAGGGCAGGATTCCAGAGAGTAACCAACTGAGAATGTAGAAATATGCCCAAACATTTTCTTCCTCAATCCTTGAATTCAATTCTATTATCTTGAAAAGGGACAGGACACAAGGAAACAGATCTCTGGCATACCCATAAATAGACGGGATAGTCAACCAGAAAGATCGCTTCCCCATAGGCCTGTTCAGTCATAAGACGATCTAGCGCCAAACAGCAACAGCCATACTAACAGCCAAATCATAAAGTTCAAAAGTTCCTTTTAGTCATTCATTTCCTTTAAAATGTACACAATTTGTTCGTACATAAATGGAAATAATTCTACAATGTCTGTTTTTTTAATTTTTTGTTTTGTTTCTTTATTTTTTTTCTGGCAATAGTGATTTCTTTTGACGATGCGAATGAACATTATTATAGAAATAATGGATAGACGGTAGATGCATTTTAACTGCATTATTTCCATCGACGTCACAGGAATAAAAGGCCACTTCGGTTTCGATAAAATTTGACCTCATGAACGAAAATAATGCATATATGAGTGTGTGTGTGTGTATGTGTGTGTATGTGTGTGTGTGTGTGTGTGTGTGTATGCGTGAGTCTGTGCTAGTATGCATGCATGTATATGTATATATATAGCACATGCATATTTATAGGCGTAAACATTTATATATATATGTATGTATATATATGTATATATATGTGTGTGTGTGTGTATGTATGTATGTACACATGTATCCACCTAGATATGTATATACGTATATATATATATATATATATATATATATATATATATATATATATATATATATATATATACGTATCCATACGTAAATACCTACATAATATGAACGAATACTCTCATTCATTCACACATATACATACATCCACAATAGAAAATCTTTGTACCAAAAGATGAAAAAAAGTACAAGTTTCTTTATGTGTGTACATATGCATATGTAGCTATGTGCTATGTATATATATACATAACCTGCACAAACAAATATATGTATGCATACATGAATATTATGTATGCGTGTATATGTGTGCGAGTGCGAGTACGTGTATGTACATGAGGAAGAGAGAGAGAGACAGAATTTGTTAAGTCTGCGTATGTTTGTGTGTTTGTGCTTAAAAGTATACATATATTATTCATATATACACGTATAGTATATATATATATATATGCATATAGCATGTATAAAACATATTTTGGATATGTATATGCATATACGCATATATATACATATATATATTATACATATTCATGCGCACATATTATGCATGTGTGTGTGTGTTTGGAAGTATATTCAATATAGCTATCATTCAGTATATTTATTGAATTATAAATTATAAATGTCCATTGATCTCTCTTTCTCTCTATAGTTATCTTCCTCCCTCTTTCCGTCTGTCTGTCTGTCTCTCTCTCTCTTTCTGTCTGTCTTTCACTATGTCTTCCTCACTCTCCCTTAAAAAAAAATAAACAACAACCAATATACATCAAAGTTACGTAGTATTTACAAAATTTCATAGAATTGTTCGTTGAAATCAGAGATTTAATCAAATTTTGGTGTCTTTATCGTTTCTCTGTTTTTCATTCTTTAGCTTCTAATATGCTTGACATATAAGCGTTGGCAAACTAAACTAAAACTGCACAGAAGTGGGATGCTAGATGTTCATCCTGCTAATATTAAAGAAGTTATTCACACACATGGCTCTTATATTTTAATAATAATAGTAATCGTTTCAAATTTTGCCACAAGGGCAGCAATTTTAGAGAATCCTCAACCGGTACTTATTTTATCGACCTCGAAATGATGACAGGCAAGTAGACCTCGGTGGGATTCGAACTTAGAACGGAGCGACAGGCGAAATACTGCTAAGCATTTCGTCCAACGCGCTAAAGATTCTGCCAGCTCACCGACTTCTTTAATAATAATAATAATAATAATAATAATGATAACACCGATAAAGAAATCAAGGCCAACAGGCCAGACATAATCATCATAGATAGGAAGAATAAGAGATGCTTAATATTAGATGTGACAGTACCATTAGAGAGAAATGTGTCCATTAAAGAAGTTGCCTTGTCAATGAATTTGTCGGGCGCAAACTGCGTAGAAGTCCATGGTACATATATCGCATATAAAGGATGCAGAGCTGGCCCCGAAAATCAGCTGGTGGAGAATTCGCCTGGGGTTAAACTAGTAGTAACATTCATCTGCCACTTTGATGCGGCTACTCACTTTACTCCAAGCTGTGTTGGCCTTTCCTTTGGATAACAACAGTGGCGTGGAGAGGAGAAGCTGGTATGCATGGGCGACTGCTGGTCTTCCATAAACAACCTTGCCGGGACTTGTGCCCCGGAGGGGAACTTTCCAGGTGCAATCTCATGGTCATTGATAGCCGACGAGAATGCGTCGCAGCTCTTCGCTCCGAAATTCGAAACTCCGAGTACTATAATGAGAACTTACTGTTTGTTCTAAATTCTAATATATATAAATAATCCTCTATTTATCTAATATCGTAGTCTTATTCTTTTGTTGTCAGTTACTATTATTATTATTATTATTATTATTATTATTATTATTATTATTATTATTATTATTATTATTATACATACATACATACATACATACCAGAAGTGTAGTTTCTGTGAGAGAAAATGTATTACTTTGATATTTTTAAATAGGATTATATTTAGGGAATGATTTCGTTTGGATTAAACGATTTTAAAGAGATTTCATACAATCTTTCTCTTCTTTCCGATTATCTTGAGATAATTTTGTTAAAACCTTCCGCGTAACAAGCTTAATATTTTATTCATTTATGTATTTTTCTTTTCTACCCTAAGCTTCGTCGTTGTCGTTGTTTTTATTATATTCTGCTTTTTATCTATTTACATATTTTTATACACCATATATATATATATATATATACACACACACACACATAGTGAAAGCGCAATGGATCGTGGTTTCGATTCCCAGACCGGGCGTTGTGAGTGTTTATTGAGTGAAAACACCTAAAATTCCACGAGGCTCTGGTAGGGGGTGGTAGCGACACAACTTTCTCTCACTCTTTCTTCCTGTTTCTGTTGTACCTGTATTTCAAAGGGCCAGTTTTGTCACACTCTATGTGACGATGAATCTCTCTGAGAACTACGTTAAAGGTACACGTGTCTGTGACATTTCACGCCGATACTACTCCATTTTTATTCAGACAAGGCATCTCGTAATAGATTGCTCACTGTATCCTTCACTTTGCATGATTTGGGATATATTTGGCTGTTGTTTCTAGCTAACCTAGCGCCCACGTAGCGTCTTTAGCATTTTATCACGGAAATACTTTGCGTTAAGGAAGCAGTAAATTATCTCGGCTAACCGAGTTTGCGGCCCAATTACGTATCCTAGTTGCTAGAACTTCTCTTCAGTTCACTTCACTTGTCTTTTTTCACCCTTTTCAATATCTACATCTTTCATATGTTACAGTTTTCATAACAATAAATTAACTTCGGGGGCACAGGGCTTGACCATGTCAAGCAAACCACAGGAAAATGAAGATTGGGTTCCAAACACCTAATGAGTGTTCAGTTTATTGCTTTGCTATGAATGTATCACAAACTCACATACACATACACACGTATTACACACAAACACACACAAACACACACACACACACACACACACA
>NC_068999.1:49745902-49754161 GCF_001194135.2 Octopus bimaculoides
TATATAATACACACGTAATGCATGCGTTTATAAATATAGTTATGTAAAGACGGGGAGATATGCTCTATTTCACACACAAATCTCTAAACTTGATAATTTCTCATTAGTAACTTCCAGGATGTAATTCCAGCCAGTGAACACTTTAGATTGGAAATTTTCTTTTAAATAATTTATCTGAACGCTATGTCATTCTTAGCAACAAGAAAAGTATGATTTAATAATCATAAATCTTCCGGAAGAATAAACCTTTATTTTTTTATTACTTGGCAAACAAATGAGATTAAAGTTGGAAAACTAATAGAATACAACTGCAACTAAATCAATAACAACATGAACGAAAACTATAGTTATAACTGCAATATAAATTGGTTTATTACTCATGCACAAAGAATGCGGACAGTGGAGGAGACAGGATGAGGAAAATCAGCCAAGATATATGTCTTGTACTGACAAGCCATATAATCGTCACAGGCCCAGTCCATTTAATAAGTGGGTATTATAACTTAATGTTGTTCACAGCTGTGTACGCGACGACTATCTAGTTAGCTTTTAGTATTGATATAAACTCTCCCGTTGTGTAGGTTGTTGGAATTTGGCCCAGTATGTTTCCGTAAAACATGCAATATTTCAAGAACAGAAGAGAGTAACAGGTTTCTACTGCAAGTCATGTTCATGTTCGATTCATGGTCTTGACTCAATAACTCTCAACGTGGGACATACGCTCTACCGGCAGGGATGGGAAAATTGTGGTGAGGCATGGTGCCGTGGTCACCAGGCACAAAGTTCTCATTAAAGTGATACACTTTTTTTCTTGGTACTTGCTTTTGTACTCAGTACTTAGTGAAATAATAACCGTGATAAAATATTGATTTCGAATTTTTGGCACATGGCCAGCGAGATAAGTCGATTACATCGACCCCAGTGATCAACTGGTACTTCTACTATCGACCCTGGAAAGATGAAAGGCAAAGTGGACCATTGACGGAGTTTGAACTCAAAACGTAAAGACGAACGAAATACCGCTAAACATTTTGCCCAGCGTCCAAACCATCATCCAGCTCGCCGATCTTAACTGTGATAAAATAGTTAAAACAATTGTTTTCTTTTTTTTTATTTCAACCATCAGTGGGGCATATATTTTTCTGGAAAGTTATAGTGGGACCTGGGGGGAAAATAGGATGGGAAACACTGTCTTGACTGTTTGAGGACAGTTTCGATTTGTCATCAGTGTGTTTGACGTAAATGGTTCAAATAAATGTAAAAGCTGATCGTTCGTAGATCGGCAACTCCAATCTTGAAAAAAGACTAATTGCTAAAACGGACATCGCAGCTACAAGATAAAAAAAAATTGATGATGAACACTTTCCAACCGCTAATTAACTCGCTTCACAAAATTTGTAGGCTGTTAGCTTTCCACTATTCAACAATTCTCGTAAGTTAAAAACATGAAATTGTAATATAATTTTGGTCTGCTTTTGTCGAAACAACACATTAAACTTAATAAGACAGACTTTCATCTTCACTACAAAATCGGAATCAACTAACAGAGAATCAGTTATTATGTTGGTTTGAACTAAAGACATTTATGGTAGAATAATATTTGTTATGAAATATACATATAATATTTCTGGCTAATTATATCATCACAATATGTTTCTAGCGGCTAATATTACTCTTCCTATTCTGTTATTGTATAATTATTACTGCTTGCATTATTGATTCATATGTCCCTCATTAAGAGATTATCTACTTTAATATATATTTTTCTTTTTAATGTTTTTTATTATTATTATTATTTTTTTGCTTTATTCCCATTTGCTGTTGAATAAGTGTTTATTGTTTTTAACAAAGCTGTGTATGATACCTTCAGACATAACGGAAACAAGAGGCGAGTCTTTGATGTTTAATAATAATAATAATAATAATAATAATAATAATAATAATAATAACCCTCTCTACTGAAAGCACAAGGCCTCAAATTTATGGGAAGGGATTAAGTCAATTACATCGATCCCAGTATGAAACCCTTAACGTCAGGAACTTTTCATCCCCTCCTCCTCATATATATATATCCTCATATATATATATATATATATATATATATAATATATCCTACGCATTGAACACACTACATACCGTAATACTGCGGGATAACCTGGAAAAATGACGAAAGTAAGCAAAACATGAGATTGTTTATATATTTTATCTAAATTTAATCAATTCTTTAAATAGAATCTGCCTTGGAGCTAATCTAGTAGCATTTTACAACAGCGTTTTTAATATGTGTGCATTTACATTTGGACTGAGGTTTAAATTTGTCATCATTTACCTCCTGTTCGTTTCTTGATAAATATTCTTGTTTTTTTTTCTCTATTTTTCTGTTGTTCTGGTTATTAATTTTTGTAGTTATTTTTCCTTGTTTCTTTTAGCATCATATTTGCTAATTATTTATTTCTATTTCTTAAATCTTTATTTTAATTTCCGCCATAGATAGTTACATATCTAATAATCAGATGAAAGATTTGCCTCATCACTATACTACATCGTTATTTTAAATAAAAGTGAACGAAAAAAATATACTTCATCAACTGCAACAAAATCAACGATAAATTCAAAATAAAATAATAATGATAATTTCCCCCTTAGTTGGCTCATGATAATAATTTAATATCTTAACTTAATGAACCTTCAATGTTATATCTAATTAAAATTTAATAATGAATTTCATGGGAAGCAAAACAAACCACATATTTAGTGCATGACTATTTGGAAGCCGTTATTGACATAAATAACTATGTATGTATGTATGTATGCGTGTGAGGACATATATATGTGTGTGCGTGTGTGTGTGTGTGAACGTACGCACGTACGTGTGTATGTATGCAAATATGTATATTTGTGTGCCTATGTGTGTGTAGGTACGTTTGTATGTTTTTGGGGTGTTTCAAAATATGAATGTTATGTAGTTGTATTTCTGAATTTCTTGCCAATAGAGACAGAACCGGCTTCTAACCTAGTTCCGAGGTCCCTTCATTGGAATTTCAACAACATCAACAGGCTAATTATGCGTATATGAGTGCAAGTGTTTGGAGGCAATGCAAATGCAAATCAGTATATTTTTGTTTGTATGTATACATGTATAAATGTATGCGTATGTACACACACATACACACACACAAACACGTATGTATGTATGTATGTATGTATGTATGTATTATGTATGCATATATGTATGTATGTATATTTACAAGGAGAATGAAGTGAATAATTCGTTTAATTGACTAATTTTATAATTGTTTCATTGATATCTTATCAGAAGTAAGGCGGGGAGCTGGCAGAGTGGTTAGCACGCCGGGTGAAATGCTTAGCGGTATTTCGCCCGTCGCTACGTTCTGAGTTCGGATTACACCGAGGTCGACTTTACCTTTCATCCTTTCGAGGTTTGTATAAAAGTGCTTTGTACGAAAACACGTCTTTTGAGCAACACAATCAATTATTTACGCTCGTTTCTACCTGGTTTCTGCTAATATGACGACAGCAATTGAATTCCTTTTGTCAAAGAAAGATAGCAAAACATCTACCGATGACAATGCTTCCAGATATTTCCTTTTACCCTTTCTCGTTTTTTAACATATTATTATTCGAAAGCTGTCACAGCTTCTTTATTACTATTATTATTATTATTATTATTATTATTATTATTATTATTATTATTATTATTATTAGCGACAAATTGCTTAGCGGCATTTCGTCTGCCGCTACGTTCTCAGTTCAAATTCCGCCGAAGCCGACTTTGCCTTTTATACTTTGGAGGTCGATAAATTAAGTACCAGATGGACGCTGGGGATCGATGTAATCGCCACATCCCTTCCCCCAAAATGGCTTTAAATTTTTCCACAAGGCCAGCCTGGTCCAGGATTCGAACTCACAAACTCCCGATCGTTAAGCTCGAAGCTCTAACCACTGAGCCATGCGCCTTCACTATTACTATTATTATTATTATTATTATTATTATTATTATTATTATTATTATTATTATCATTATCATAATAATAATAATAATAATAATAATAATAATGATAATAATAATAATAATAATAATTATTATTATTATTATTATTATTGCTGCTGCTGCTGCTCTGAATTTTGTGATCTTTAGCACATAACACAGTATATTGTTTAAACGTGAGAACAACAACGGTAGCTGACTGCAATAGTATTGATTAACTACGACTGCGATGAAAAATAATTTTACAGATCTTGATAACTGGAACTGGCTCGTGTCTATAGTTACTGTTTAAACTCTCTTCAACTCTTTTGCCAACTGAATCAAATACAAAACTGTATTCCTGTTTTTTTTTTTTTTTGGCGCATAGTAACTTCAGTGCCGACTGAGATACGTATTTGAATATATTATATGTATATGTGTGTGTGATTGTGAGTGTGTGTACGTGTGCGTGGAGAGAGGGGGATGTATACACCCAGCATTGAGACAGGGAGAAAGCGAGAGAGAGAGAGAGAGAGAGAGAGCGAGAGAGAGAGAGAGAGAGAGAGAGAGAGAGAGAGAGAGAGAGAGAGAGAGAGAGAGAGAGAGAGAGAGAGAGAGAACGAGAGAGAGGAACCCACATATATTTTAAGAATTTGGCGACATCTCGTGGAAACAACAGATTTAAATAAACACTTTTACTTTTGTACTGAGTACTCCTTCTTCGGATCATTATAACAACATATATATATATATATATACAAATATAAGTGTGTGTATGTGTGTGTGTGTGTATGTGTGTGTATGTTTATACGTATATATATACGCATATACACAGCGTTTTTAAATTATATATAATATACACACATACACAGATATATATAAATATAAATATGTGTGCGTCTGTGTGTGCATATGCACGCGTGCGTGTGTGTACGCGTATACTTTGCAAATAACCTAAAGTGAATAAGAAATGAGATGTTATTGGAATTATAAATGTTTCAAGTAGATTCGATACAAGACTCTTATTTGAACACATTACCTTCAGCTTTGGAATCTCCTAGGATTTCGCTCCTTAGCTTCAAGGTAAAAGAAGTTCATCTTATGTAGTATTTGTTTGTGTGTATATATATATATATATATATGTTTATTTATATTTTAAATGTCATTTCCAATGTGGTATTTTAGCTTTATCTCCTTACGCAGCATAGTTTCGCGCGTACGCATGCATGCATGCATATATGTATATATATATATATATATATGTAACAGAACCCAGTTTTATCTGATTACTTAACGAAACAAGTTCTGTTATCTGCTTATATGAAAAAAAAAAAAAAAAAAAAAAAAAAAAAAAGAAAAGAGCGGACTTATCTGATTACATAACAAATCTGCGATGCATATGTACGCATTTGTGATTCCGAAATAAGATTGATGAAATACTTGAGAGCAAAATATCTTATACATGACTTGTCAACGCTGATGGACTAAATATTCAATATCACACGGTATATTTAATAGAGGTTACGAATAGAGAATGTACTTATGCAAGTGGGAAAGTAGCTGGCCTTTTGTAAGGAAGATTTATCAATAAAATGAATAGGAAAATATGGCGATATTTTCTTTTCTATTTCATGTGATATATTGGTTTCCTAATCCATTCCTGAAGACTTAATTAATCCCGTAAAATTCAATATATTCGGCTCAATAGATTATGTAATGCATTCCCTTCATTTTAAAAGATTACTTGAAACATATCAGCATGTGTGTGTGCGCACGTAGGCATGTATATATGAACGTATGTGTGTGTGTGTGTGTATGTTAATGTTTGAATACGGCTACGTATAGTCGTCAAAGGATTGGTACTTCCGCATTTTTGTATACGAGTTAACGTGCATAAAGTGTGCATGCTGCATACATATACACATACAAAAGAATCCACACATATTCTTGTATTACTTCTGTTTCCTTTCCTTCCTCCACACTTCTTCCTTCATCTGTCTATCTAACTTTCTGAAGACTAGCTTAAGCGCGAAACGTCGATGGGATTCCCACATTCTTAATCATTCAGAGAACATCAAATTAATAATCACACCTTCTTTTTCCCTTCATTCCATGTTTGTATGCTCATCGTAAAGAGTATTCACATATAATCGTATATAGCTTTACATCTGTGCTTCGAGATATATATTTCCAAATACGAATTATTTCACGTCTCCCGAAGTTCATTAAATTCTTATGACGTCATCAGCATAAATTCTCATTGGTGAGAGCGTTTCTAAAATGGATAGAGAAATTCAGTTTGGTCCAATGGCAGAATGTCTGTGACATATACAGGAGACGTGGGCTCGAGTCCCACGAGTAGCTTTCGACAATTTCTATGCGTTCGAGAGTTCCTTTATTTTTTTATAGAACCCCGCCACACTCGGCGTTTATAAGTTTGTTTACAAAACTTTCTCATGTGTGCGTGCATGTGTGTGTACATACATACATGAGCTTCCACACAGTTTCCGTCTACCAGATACACTCACAAGTCTTTATTTAGCTGACTATATTAGAAAATACTTACTCAAGGTACTACGCATTAAGACCGAACCCGAGAGTAAGAGCTGGCAAAGTAAGATAGTTAACCACACTGACATGCCTGTAATTATCTAAACAAAAGCTAAAAGGAAGAATTACGAATTTCTAATATCACTTAAGTTTCTGCAAATACAATGCTACTGAACCAGAAACGATTTTGCTACCATATTTAATTCGAGATGATATTAGTGTAAAAAATCTCAAAATGAGTGACTCATTGAGTTGGTTGCAATATTAATCGAAGTGCCGTTTATACACGTTTGACGACGCTTGATTTGACACCGATATTTTTTCCACGGAGAAGAGGTCGGATAAGATATGTGACTATAAAATAAACGAGAGAGACAACCGCAACAAATATGAATTATTAACATTCCACCAGTCAACAACAAGAATTTATTTACGCAGGTTATTGTAATTTCAATGCGACAAACATGGAAGACGGCAAGTACGCTGGTACTTGTTAAATATATATTATCGTCATTTTTCTCTGTGAGATTGTTAGCTCGAATGTAATAAACCAGTTTGTAAGGTACAGAGTGAATTACTATTATTATTTAACAATGTTAACTTTGAATCGTCTTTTTAATACGTAGTTAATATCTTTTGTATTTAATATCTGTAATTCTAATGTTATTCGTAGAAAAATTTGAGAAATGAAAGAAACTTTTAAAAAATTCTAGCTAAATCCGTCCAAGTAATATGCCAAAAATCCTATTGCAGAGAAGATTAAATTTTTACCGATGCTTTTTGTTTTAACATATTTCGATATATATTATTTAGTCTGTCTTTCCTTTTAATTATTTACATATCTTTGTTTTTATATTGAATCATTATGGGATTTATGAATATTTAAATATTCATATTAAAAGCCTCTTAAACTTATTCCATTCATTTAATAAATAGATATTCTTATCTTTTTCTTGTCTTTAGGCTTGTTTGAGCTGCATCAAAAAACGATGCTTACCTTCAACTACAAATGTGATGCAAAATTGATTGTTTACTAAATAAAAGCATGTCTCATATTTAAAAGTTATCAACAAAAGAATCACATGGTTCCGGGTTCAGTCCCACTGCGTGGCTTTGATTAAAAGAAGATACAGGAGGATCAATTGATTATGATTTTACTCAACATATTCCCCCTCTCAGATTCACACACTTATTGCAGCAGTCCTTCAGTTTTTCTAAGCCCTGTAAATTAACTCGGAAATTTGGGCATCCGACCACCCGGCTTTTAGCGATACCCTTAAAGACACAAACTTTTCAGTACCTTTCGTTGTTCGAAATAGTTCATGTTCCAAGAATTCCATATTTGTTCACCTCTCACTTCAGTTTTCTGTATATCTCTCTCTTTTGTATGATATGCATAACGAAATTTAGCTTTCCATTTTTCGACCTAATACATTTCATCTGCTTGGACTGTTTCATTTCTTCTGGTATTCTACCGTATAGTAAATTCATATCTTATTGTATTATAATACATTATACTATATTCTAAATTGAAATAAATGCTGCAGGTTCTTATAAAGTATTTTTCAAATAGTAAGAAATGAACTCTGACTAATATGCTTGTTTTATGTCAGTTGCCTATTTAGTTAACTAAAATATTGAAATACACACACATACATACGCACACACACATATGAATATGCATTTGCATATATATATATATATATATATATATATATATA
>NC_068999.1:49754407-49755033 GCF_001194135.2 Octopus bimaculoides
ATATATATGAATATGTAGATATACTAACAGATAGATACCTATGCGCATATATGTATATACACATATATATGCACACACAGAATATATTTATATATATGTACATAAGTATCTCTCTCTCTATACGCACACACACATACGCACACACATACACATCTATATATATATATACATATATAAATAAATAAATAAACACACACACACACACACACACACACACACACACACACACACATATATATATATAATGTATGTATGTATGCATGTAAATTAATTTTCTGTAGAAGCGAAGAATGATTATTTTCCTATTTAATTCATTAGAACGATCTTTGAAATTAAAAGTAAATATCTTGGAGACTATGAAAAGAAAACGCAATGCATATCAATAGATTTTCAGAAACTACGTTATCATTATAAAAATATTAATATCTTTTTCTTTGGAACTTTTTCAGTTCCTTCCCCCTACACGCACATAACATAAAATTCGGATGCAGTAATGTATAATGAACTCATTATTTCAATTAATTTGTAAATGAATGTAAGTATATATTCGTGTGCATATATATATATATATATACATACACACACACACACACACACACACACACACACACACACACACACACACA
>NC_068999.1:49755588-49756459 GCF_001194135.2 Octopus bimaculoides
ATAGATAAATAGATAGATAGATAGATAGATTGATTGATAGATAGATAGATAGATAGATAGATAGATAGATAGATAGATAGATAGACAGACATATATGGAAATATATTTATGTAGTCATGTTTATACTTTGAATAAATGTGCTATAATATATCTATATATACATACATACATGCATATATGCACATATACATATATCTACATATCTATACATATACATACACACACATATATATGCATTTATGCATGTATGCTTACATATGTATGTGTGTGTGTGCGTGTGTGTGTATATATACATATATATATATATATATATATATACCATTTATGCAAATGCACAAATTCTCGATAATTATTATGCACGAAAACATTTAAATGTTTTCTTTGAAAAGGCAGTGCAGAATTCAATTTATAAATAAACCGTTAGAGTTAATTTACAGAATTCGATTTAAAAAGCGGGCATACATGCCTTTTACAAACGACATTGCTTATACTTGAAAATCAAGATTCCAAACTGCAGTAATGATTCGTCTCTACTCCTTAACCGTTAGTTCTCTTTAAGAAATTGCACACTTTGCAAGTATATGTTTTGGGATCCCACATTAGGCAATGGATAACCGATTCCCCTGTATTTTATGTCCTCTGAACCTGAGTGTGTATTCTTTGATTGACACAGGTATTGAACCCATGCCAGACACAAAAATTGCGATGGTCACGAATGTAATACATTTTGTCTGCTGTGTTGGCATGATCTGGATCTAAATATCAACACCAGCAACAGACATAATCGTCTGTAATTCGCCACTCGCTACATCACTCCCCATCTCTATATCTTTATATATATGTATATATATATATATATATATATATATAT
>NC_068999.1:49756564-49756861 GCF_001194135.2 Octopus bimaculoides
ATATAGTGTGTGCGTGTGTTTCTTGACAACCGGTTTTGGTAACGTACCTGTTTGCTAAAAAGCCCTATGAAGCAAGCATCATACTTCTTAGTTCCACGGTGGATTTGTTCGACTAAATCCTTCAAGGTAGTGCCCCAGCATGGCCGCAGTGAAATTAAAGCAAATATAGAAGATGAAAGATGAACACCAAAATAGGCTGGAGTTAAAGAAGAATCGTGGCAAATGTCTGTGACAAGCTTTAACTATAACCGAAGAAGTAACAATCTATAATAAGCAACATCGACAATTCTAACACCT
>NC_068999.1:49756871-49761403 GCF_001194135.2 Octopus bimaculoides
CCGAAGAAGTAACAATCTATAATAAGCAACATCGACAATTCTAACACCTGCCATAGAAGATCACACGTTACCTTCGCAACTGTAAACAGTAAAGTTAAACTCTTTACACCATGAAGATTTGATTATGAAACACTTCCAAAATCAGTCGCCAAATATCACAGAAACGAAAAAGAAATAGAATCCACTCATCTTCTAACACACACACACACACATTTTTCACCAAATCCATATTTCGGTGTATTCTTTCGATCAGATACGAGAAAACCAATAGGGAAAAATTTAATCTCTCAAAAACTGCTAGAAAAAGATAACATTTCAAAAATTTACTCGTAACACTAAATAACTAACATTTCCAACTAACTGCTGTCGACACAGTCAAATACAAAGAATTTCGAAACTACGCTAGATTATAATTTTCTAAAGAATTTATCTCCAGCTCAAGCGAAGCTGTTTCCATGTTATGCTGCCACGGGGGTACGATGCTGGCGTGATCTCTCCAGGGTGCATATCTGGGTGAGGTTATATGGAAAACAAACTGTTGTCAATGTAGAAAAAAAAAACTGGGACTCCGTCAGTTTCGACGAAAAGGTTTCCAGTTGATACGACGAACGGAATAGCCTGCTCGTGAAATTAACGTGCAAGCCGCTGAGTACTCCACAGACACGCGTACCCTTAACGTAGTTCTCAGGGAGATTCAGCATGACACTGATTGTGACAAGGCTGGCCCTTTGAATTACAGGTGCAACTCATTTTTGCTCGGTGAATGAGGTGGAGCAACATGAAAAAGTGGCACAACATACAATTGTGATATAGTAACTGATTGTCGATATAAATATCTGACAGATTCTCCTCTCCGACTTACAACATGAATTTAGGCCACTATACCCAGCCATTGCAGTAATCCCAACACTATATAGCATATATCACGACTTTAACAGCCAACATTCTCTACATACTGTAGTTTACTATGAACTGTGGCAAAATATTGAACCTCATTCTTCAATGCTCAATGGAAAACAAATTACTTACCAAAGAAACTAATTTAAACGAGATATCTAAATATCACTTCGACAGCACTATGAAGATTAAAATAACGATTCAACTAGAATCTGCATTTTATCAAACTGTGTAAAATAACGATCTGCTATCTCACACGTTTTGTTGGTTTTATCTACACAATTTGTTCATCCCATCACTTGACGTAACATATACGCCAGCTTGTACGTATAGAATATTCGAATTATCCATATTTTTGCAAGCTTTTCTAACTTTACATTAACCACGCATAAACGCAGTTCCAAATAAATAGACTAAACGTATCACCTACCAAATTGAACATCTCTCTCTTAAACAGCAATATCGAGAAACGACAGATAAAAACCAATCATTATACTCAGTCACATAACATTGCAGCCATATAGAATAGAGAGTTACAAGGAATTAAGTAGAACACAGTAGCAATAACTATCACGGCACACGCAAAAGACACGCTAGAGAACAACTCTAGCGCACAAATAATATATTAGATGCATCATAGTTAATTCCAGTCCTGTTTGAGTTTTAGTCTCCCTACAAGAATCGATAAAGAACACAAGTATTATATGTTTTATTATTACAAGCTAAAACCAAACTATAGCTACTGATCATCTTCACAAAAGAATAAAATACCCGCCTGGACATGCAACGGACACAGCATATTACTGCATTAAGTTCTAAGTTTTACATTCTTCACTACCTCTATACGTACATTAGTTTAAATGTTCGGAGATTTCATAATGCTATTAAAACGCCACCTTCGTTAACTTCTTCCTGTATTTCTACTCAATTCAGATATACATGGAAAACTTAAACACGCAAGATAGCATCAGAACCAACACGCCAATTAGTTGTGAATGATGTACTGCTAAACATCGTGGAGAAGCAACTATCGTACCCCGATTAAGAATACTTTTTGAACTTTTTTTTTTTCGGAATCTAATGACTTTTACAAATACAGAGAAGGTAGATGGAAAAAAATTCGAAATATACAGATACCGAGAGGAGACGTGTAGCTTAGTGGTTAGGGTTAGGGTTAGGGTTAGGGTTAGGGTTAGGGTTAGGGTGTTGGACTCATGGTCTTAAGACTGTGGTTTCAGTTCCTGCACCGGGCGATTTGTTGTGTTCTTGAGCAAAACACTTCATTTTACGTTGCTCCAGTCCACTCAGCTGGCAAATATGACTAATCTTGCAACGGACAGGCATCCCGTCCGCAAATTTTTTTTCCCACGAGAGTTCCGGACCTCATTTGCATACAGCCAATCAGAGCTCAACTATCAAACTAATTTATTTATGAGCACATAACAAGTGATGGGCGATAAGATAAGATCACTTGGGTAAGGAATGACCATGCTTCTTTTTCTTTTAATACTGCTTGTTCTTGTTTCAACCATGGCTGCCTCTGCGTTATGTTGGGCTTTCTTGACAACAAGGTCAAGGTGAGTTCTGATTGGTTGTATGCAAATGAGTTCATAACTGAAGTCGGGAACTCTTGAGGGAGAAAAAAAATTTCGCGTCCCGTCCAGGTGGGGAATTTATATGCCATGGAAACCGGGAAACCGATCCTTGTGCATCGGCATGACTCTGGAAGTAACCTCATTACTTTACTACCTACAGATATCGACATAGAACCCTGAAAACTAAACCACAGTATGTTAAAATGCAAAGAAGATCTCTCCATCTGGAAGACGCATAATATATACGTATCAGTTAATGCGTCGCATCATGCCTGACCTAAGGTTAACCAACAATAAGAACAAACTTTTACATCTTTTTTTTATATTTCACATATTGAACTACCGTCTTTAAATAACCCTGCACCAGCAGCAATTAATCTATTCATTTGGTTTTGGTATCATCATTGGATGCGACATGAATTAACCAAGTTGTTGAATGATTTCTATGTGGCATTACGAGAGATAAGTTTTGGCATTCTGCTGTAATACATCAAGCTCAACTACGCGAAAGTCGTTCCCGAGAAGGGCATAAATATTTCGTCCCCTATTACATTTAATCATCAGGATTCTCCATTACTGAATAATTTCGGTAGAAAAAAATATTTACAACATTTCTGTTTTAACTGATTCTATAGTTTTATGACTAAACTATAAATCATTTTCATATTGAATTAGCAAAATATTAAAAGTTATCCTTGAATGAAGGAGATACAGAAATCTCTTCATGATACGTGAGATAATTTAGACTGTCATCTTCAAGCATAGAAGCCATAAACTACAATCATATTAACTGTGAAAATATACACAGCCATCTTTAAAAGTGGGGATCTATAGCGATATACCTAAAGTGAAAGCACGAAGATGAATATAAAATAACACTTATCTTGTTGAAACAAAGCTAGTAGTGTTTTATTTTTCTCGTTAATTTTTATATACTATCACTATGCTTATTTATTCTTTATTCTTGATATATATCTTTATCACGTGAGATAGTCACACGCTGATCTGTCTGAAACAAATGTAGACCACCATTTTCGAATATTTTGACACGAACGCTTCTTTCTTTATCATCCTGTAAAAATATGCGATATTCACAGAAATGTCATCAACCCAACAATAAATTTTCAGTGTATTTTGTATTCTATAGTGAGCAACGAACAGCAGAAGGCAAAATACCCAGCAATCCGAATCACCTTTAGATTGAGTTTCTCTTATCATTCATGTTAAATAACCTGGGAGAAAAAGTGTCAACAAAGAAGCCACAATGTGCCAATATGGTCCCTTAACCTAAAAATAATAGGAACCACTTCTACTTTAAATCATATCTTGTTATCTTCAGTAAAAGAACACAAGAAAAAGATAGGATTCTGAAACTTTTCCATCTTGGCGATAGTGCTGGCCTGGGAATAAACGACAAAATATTTGGCACCACGTTAATAATTGGTCTTTGCTTAAGACACTTGATTACAAAACGTAAATCACGTGATTTTATTGTGCAAGGTTATGACTGCCATCTTGATTTATCTAATATCACATTTTAAAAGTTTCCACTAAAATTTGTTAAAGAATTTATGACAATGTCGGTTTGTTTACATCCCTGTAACTAGCATTTCGGCAAGACAGAAGATAGGATAAGAACCAGACTTATAAGATATGTACTGGGGTCGATTTGATCAAATAAACCCTTCAATGCACTGCTCCAGCAAGGCCGCATTGTAATGCTTGAAACAAGTAAAACAAAGAGAAAAAGTGTATATTCTGATTTGTTACCAACCATTAATTAGTTGTCTTTATATTCTTATACACTGATCAAATATTACCGAATATATTTATCGATAAATGTAATCTTTAGATTTAATCTTTTTGCGTGCTGCAGTCATTAGACTGCAGTCCTGCTGGAGCATTGCCTACAAGGTATTATATCGGTCTCTTTTGCCGATCAACACCGGCTGTCAAGCGGTGGGCTAACACAAGCATAAACACACACACACACATGTACACGTATAAACACATACATATACACGCATATATACATATATA
>NC_068999.1:49761413-49765256 GCF_001194135.2 Octopus bimaculoides
ATATATATATATATATATATATATATACAATAGCGTATTAAAATCAGCGCTAGTGTTGTAAATATTATCGGCACATACTCAATGTATATGTTTTGCTTGTTCGCCGGTTCACTGCCAAATTGTGCCGTGGAGACAACTCCATCATTGCGCCGGCGAAATAGCAGAATCTATCACTCCTGAATGGGATCGGAGGCGAATTGTGACGTCTGTCTACGACTTTCAAGCATTTTAATACCCAGTGCAATGAAGGAAAAGATGAAAGGCAAAGTGGATCTCGGCGGAATTGGAAGGAACTTAGGTTGTAAAGACCTGCGAAATGCCGCTAAGCATTTTTTCCGGCGCGCCAACGATTCTGCCAGCACGCCGCCTTCTCCCTAAAGAATGATAATCCTTTCTATTATAAGCACAATGTCTGAAATTTTGGGGGAGAGGGACCATTCGATTAGATTGACCCCAGTACGCAACTGGTACTTAATTTATCGACCCCGAAATGATAAAAGGCAAAGTCGACCTCGGCGGAATTTGAACCCCCAGAACGTAAAGACGTACGAAATGCCGTTAAGTACTTTGCCTGGCGCGCCAACGGTTCTGCCACCTCGCTGCCTTCTCCCAACAGAGTAATAAAAGTTCTTTTGTTGGGATATTACTTAAGATAGCAGCACAAAGTGTCATCTCCCGTAAGATTACAGCACACTTTGAGAAACATTACAAACTTGTTATAAACGCAATAATATCTGCCATCTGCATAATGCATTGTGAATAAAACATATGAATTAGACGTGCATTAACATATATTATAAACTCTACACATAATAATACATTTTAAATTCTAATTCGTATATTGCAAAGTAGTGTGAAATTTGTCCTAACATTTTGACGCCTCAGCAAATAACGTATTCACATTATGACAAACAGTTATATTATAATAGACATATTGTCAGAAAGTGAGCGGTGTGTGTGCTATTGTATGAAGTGTTCAAGAATTCTTTCGTTATTTATTAAATCGTTTCATTCATTCCCTCGGGAAATTGCGAGAAATGTAAATATCTCTGTAATGTTTCAATGGAGAAACTCTAATATATTCCTTCTCCGTATGGTTGAACATTGAATCAATCAAACGTCAGGAGAAAGAGACATTTAATTAAATCGAACCCACCAGATACTTCATAATCCTTCGTTTTTATATTAAGTTTAGTTCTCTAGCCAACTTTCTCATCGCTCCGTTTCGATATAGGATATCATGTCTGAGTGTATATGATGTGACCATTCTGCCGAATAGACATCTGTGTGTGATATGCATTAACATGTAAAGAGCCAGACCGCTGCACATACTGTAATTACACAAAAGTAAAGCCAATCCCAAATTTCTAGACTGATTCTTTATTTTTTTTTTAGATTCCTTCATTACTTTATACAAAAGAAGAGGTCAAAAACGTAAGAGAAATAAAAACGTCGTTTCATTTACTTTGTTTCACCAGGAAATCTTATTGTGAACGTGGGCATAGGACTGTCTTGAAGAGAATTCATTTGGAGAAACTGTGAACAGTATTTATTATAGGTCGGAGAGCATAATGGTTATCAGTATTCAACGCCCAACAGCTTGTAACAATGGAATAAATAAATGAAGAAATATACAGATAAATATATACAGAAGCGCATTAAGAGTCGGAGATCATTCGCTTACTGCAAAATGATGATATATTTGATAGCTTACAGTCTGGTATAGTATATACAACAAAAAGAGAACGTTTTCTTGAAGGCCGGTGAGGGGTAGAGAGGCATCTCACGTCAGATAGTCAACATGCATTTCTTGATTGCGAACAAACATGTTAGATATAGCATTAAGATGTGTATCGATAGATGTTTTTAAATAAACATATTCCAGTACAGAGTCTCTTAAACATCTACGCCTATCTCTGCCGCTTGTACGTCGGTCACACTATACGCCTGTAACTTTACAATCCTTATCAGGTTTAATACATACGTATGAACATACATACATACATATATATATATATATATATATATATATATATATATATATATATATATACATACACACACACACATATATATAATATGTGTGTATATATATATATTTATATAGAACACACACACATACATACCTACATGTATATATACATAGATACATGCATACATATATATGTATATGTGCATATATAGATATGCATTGTATGTACATATAAATATGTATATGTATACATGTGTATACATGTGTGTGAGTGCGCGTGCGTGTATGCGTGTTTGTGTACGCGCGCTTTTCTTTCGCGAGATCCTTGATGTGTGTTGAAACCGATATTGTTGTATTTTGTAAGAATGACCCTCCCCCAATGCAC
The DNA here is from genome assembly GCF_001194135.2 of Octopus bimaculoides. Taxonomy (NCBI): domain Eukaryota; kingdom Metazoa; phylum Mollusca; class Cephalopoda; order Octopoda; family Octopodidae; genus Octopus; species Octopus bimaculoides. The sequence continues at coordinate 49,763,771 of NC_068999.1, forward strand.
ACGCGCGCGCACACAGATTTATGTATTTATGTATGTATATATATGTATGTATGTATGTATGTATAAGTATGTATACATATACGTACATAAATGTATACATAAGCATCAATATATATATATATATATATATATATATATATATATATATATATATATATATATATATACGCGCGCGCACACACACATATGCATATACCTTGCGTTTAAAGAATTTCCCAAGGATGTCTTCTGCATGTTGAACAGATATTTATGTATGTTAAGGAAAATCAGAAGATTGGAGGTAATAGTTTTTACCTGAAATAAAAATAATTCAATTTGAATTCAGTCGATTTCATTGATCCCAATATTTAATCCTGGCTTTCTTTAATCGGCTCTCATTTAACGCTAAACTTAAAGGGCCTCAACAAATATGATAAGGCATTTTGTCACGTGCTCTACCGATTCTGCGGCCCCATTGGCTTTCAAATGAGTATTAATTGCTAACTGAGGATTAAGGCCTCAATTTATGATGATAGAGTGAGGTGTGTATCGATTATATCAATTCCAGACATTTCTTCATCTCAAAGGAATGAAAAGGAGCAGAAAGCTTCTGAATCCCAGAAGAAAGAAAGACAAAAACACATCGGTAAGATTTTAACCAAGAACATAATTGTCTCAATTAATATACCAGAAGGAATTTTAATCGATTCTCAGTTGTTTTTGTCAATTCACGGCTTTTTTGAAGATCATTGATATTAGTTTCAAATTTTGGCACATTGTCAATAGTTTCGAGGAAGGGGCTAAGTCGATACTTCGACCCTAGTGCTCAACTGCTACTTATTTTATCGACCCCGATAGGATGAAAGGCAAAGTCGACATCGGTGGCTTTTGAACATAGAACGTAAAGCCGGACGAAATGCTGCTAAGCATTTTGTCTGGCGTGCTAGCGATTCTTCCAGCTCGCCGCCAAGAAGATTGTTGATATTAAAAGCTATAAAGTACCGCTCAAGTAGTGGGTCGATTTTCTTTATTGTACACATCTCCAAAATATGTGACCTGATTTTGATACTAGGAATCAATACTGGAAGCATTATACTGTTCGATGTTAGCCTATAGTTCAATTTATCATATCCAATCATTTTTAATCGTACTAATACAAGTCGTAGATATATGCAATCGCAAATGGAATACCAAACCAGTAACGTTTGAGCAGAGGCATAAAGAGTAAAAATAAAATAGATTTCTTTTTTTTTATCTTTCTTTGGTTATATTCTTTTGTGTTATTCCTGTTATTCCTTTGTTACCATTCTCTTTTACTTTCCATTCGAATTTCTTCTACATTCTGATTTTAAAGCAATCCTTGCAAGCTATTTGGCAAGGTTTGATTGATCGTACAAACATATATGCATTGATAAATACGTGTACACACACACACACACACACACACACACACACATATATATATATATATATATATATATATATATATATATATATATATATATAT
>NC_068999.1:49765850-49768856 GCF_001194135.2 Octopus bimaculoides
GTGTGTGTGTGTGTGTGTGTGTGTGTGTGTGTGTGTGTGTGTGTGTGTGTGTGTGTGTGTGTGCGTGCGCGTACGTGATATACATGTAGACAGGCAGACGTTTTCCGCCGCCATCCATTGAATAACTTTGTCGTCTGTGTTTAAGGTGAATCCATATTTCGACAATGCATTTTTCTGTTTGACTTGTTTACAATTTAATTCACCATTTTTAACCATAAAAGTTTTATGGCACATATCCCGATAAAACTCAGTAACATTCTCTAAAAGTAATAACAATGAATGAATAAATGAATAAAAATAAATAAATACATAAATAAATAAATATATAAATAAGCAAATGTATTGGTATCTTCCAAGTTATCAATAACAATACCGCTTCGAGTATGCTGATGAGAAAGTTTGCTGTAAAATGAAGAAATAAAGAAGAAGATATCATTCTTATCAGATGAAGAATTCTTCATTTCCATTCTGGAGTGATGATAGCGAATAGTATTGCGAACTATCAAAAGTTGAGACTAAATATATAGAGAGACATAGATATATATTTAATCACAGTATGAAGAAAATATCTGTGTAAGGAAAAAAGAAAAAGGACGAAATTAAAAGCTATGTTAATGTGAAACACAGACAAGCAATACTTTCGATAATCGATCTCAGAAAAAAAATAGATGCATACATTAGTGTATGTATGTATGTATGTATGCATGTATGTATGTATGTATACATATGTATGTGTATGTACTGTATATATACGTATACATAAATAAATAAATATATATATTCATTATACGAAATAAATAAATATATATATACATACTTATATGTATTTATATATGTCTGTGTATGCATATGTGTTATACAAATATATACGCATATAAAAATTTACTTGTTTGTGCGTGTGTGCATGTGCGTGTGTGCATGTGTGTGTGTGTGTGTGTGTGTGTGTGTGTGTGTGTGTGTGTGTGTGTGTGTGTGTGTGTGTGTGTGTGTGTGTCCGTGTGTGTGTCTGTGTGTCTGTGTGAATAAAAAATGGAAGCAATTATTATGAAATAAATGTCTTACAGTATTTTTTTCTGACTCTTTATATACTCATTCTAATTCCCATGGAGTCCAACTTTGCCTTTTTCCCTTTTCGGTGTCAATAAAATATAATTCCATCGAAGTACTAAAATCGATGTAACTGGCTAAGCCGCTTGCAACCCAAATTATTCTCTTTGAGCCTTAATTCCAAACAATAATGTAGCAAAGGTCAACAAGTCGTTTTCAACAAGTTTACTTTTTCAGACGTATAAGATAAAGTTTTATTTCTTAAATGTGAATTTTATTTCTGGAAAATAAGTAAAAAAAATTTAAGATTGATGAATTTCTTTTGAAGTAATATAGAATAAAACCATGGTCAGAAACCTCTCTAGTGTTGCTATTTGATAAGAAGGCAAAATAATGTATGCCCCAAAAGTGTAAATTTTCCAAAAGAGTGAGAGGGAGAAAGAGTGTGTCTTTGTATCTGTGTTTGTCCCCCACTATCGCTTGACAACCGATGTTGGTGTGTCTATGTTCCCGTAGCTTAGGGGTTCGGTAAAAGATACCGTTATAATAAGTACTAGGCATTGAAAAAAGTCCTGGGGTCGATTTGTTCCCTAAAACTCTTCAAGGCGATGATGCAGCATGGCCGCAGTCAAATGGCTGAAACAAGTAAAAGAATAGAAGAATGAGAGAATATATATTCATTGGCTTGCGTGCGTGTGAGTACGTTTATCTCCTTTCTTTGTATTCATGGTTTACGATGACATCTATTTACCACCTTAATAAAAATGATCATATTGGGTAGCATGGTCATGGGTTATCAGTGTCTTGCGTAAAAAGGAAGAGCGAAAGGGTCGAGGGTGGAATATATTTGATGATATATCAGCTCAATCAGAACTGATCTTAGGTTAAAGAATAACAAGAACAACAACAATAGATTCAATAATGAAAATTACGAATTCAGTAATAGTAAACTCATTAATTCTGAATGCTAAAAACTACAAAGACGTATAAACCATTAAATACTAATGAGAACCTATTATACGCTTAAAAACCATAAGACATTAAACGTTTATGAGATACATTAGAAAACAGCACGAGTGCTTCCTAACTTTGATATTGTTTCATAAAACAACTTAAATGGTGTTCGTATCATTCCGGTTGTTTTTCTTTGTTGTAGCTGTTATCATGATCTTCATCACCATCAGCATTTTAATCATCTTCATTATTATTAATTATTATTAGGGGTATTGAGTGAGAGAGCAGTGCATGCCATCAAAGTGACACTGGGGCAAAATATACGAAGCCCAGTATACCCATCATGACTACCCGTCTGATAAGGGTACACCAGGAACATGCGTCACAACCGTATGTGCGCGACATGGTGATCTCATATCAAAGTTAACAGCGCATGACTTTACAGGTGGGGCCCAGCTAGAATTTTCTTATTATTATTAGAATAATTACCAGATAATTACCGATAGAATACTTACCAGAATTAAAAAGTACTGCAGTCGATTTCTTCAACTAAGCCCTTGTAGGTGGTGCTCCAGCATGGCCAGATAACGTTGTCTGAAACACGTATGTGAATGATAAAAGAAACGTAACTTAAACGATGAAAGAAATGTAACATGTTAGTTTAATTATTACGTACAGGAAAGAAAAATCAGAGTGAGTTTACCGATTCCGCTAAATGTATTTGGAAAGAAGATTCCAGAGAATCAATCTAGTTTCTAATATGTCTGAAAATCAATTCCCTATTTCATGTTCTAAATATGTTAACATCTCTTTACAAACGCAAATGTGCAGCTAGAGAAGTGTTCAACTGATGTGCACCTATATGCGCAAGCAAACGTCCACACGTCCACGCGAGCTAAGAATACTAAAAAGGTTCTGTGCAATCGTTTGAAATATACACACATATATATACATACATACATACATAGATATATATATATATATATATATATATATATATATATA
>NC_068999.1:49769461-49770379 GCF_001194135.2 Octopus bimaculoides
ATATATATATATATATATATATATATATATATATATAAATATGCGTGTGTGAGCGTGAATAATCTGGTTTTGTATTGTATTCTATTCTGAAACAGTTGTATTCGTTTCAGCCTGTTGGTTACATTGTGTTGCATATGTATATGTATGAACGTATATCTATCAAACTGAAGATATCTTTTAGAAATCTGTCATCTCTTCTATGCTCTGCTGCTCTAGACGTCTATTTATGCAAAGCTTCGAAGCATTTCTAAGACCTACTTAACAACATGCTAATAATGCATACAGGGTACCTTAACAGTACTACGTAATAGAATTACTGCCAGTCGGCTGCTGAAATTCTTACGCATTGCTAACATACTAGTGAAGGTTTTCTCGTTAAAAAAAAAAAAAGTGAAATAACACTAACAGTAGCAACACCAATAATAATAATAATAATAATAATAATAATAATAATAATAATGCATGCGATGCAGAATCGAGCAGATGTTTCTTTGATGTTAAAATGAAAATAATGACAAGATGCTATGTTCATTCTGACTTTGCCCTCTCTCGCTGTTCGTCTGTATAATTCCCTTTCTCTGTCTGTCTTTCTTTCTCTCTCTCTCCTCTCCTCTCTTTCTGTCTCTCCCTCTCTATCTTCTCTCTCTCTCTTTCTCTCTTACTCTTTTTTTTCTCTCCCTCACCTTCTCTTGCGTCTGTTTAGCCAAAGCAGAATTTGTTCCATTCTGCATGGATGAACAATTCTTGTGCCAAGAATATATGTCTTTGCATTAGCACCTGAAATGTATGATACTTTCTTCACAAAGAATAGGTCATAGTATAAAACAACGTAAGGGCGTACGCATTTACATACACACATATACGTACATGCACCTCCCCACACACATGTATATATATATATACACACACACATATATA
>NC_068999.1:49771035-49771847 GCF_001194135.2 Octopus bimaculoides
ATATATATATATATATATATATATATATATATATATAACATATCTATTTATACGTAGCAGCGTATAGCAATTTAGCTAAAGTAAGTTAGAATAATATAAGGTGCCAATGAGTATAAATGAAAACGAAAACAAACTCTATATTACAGATCCTCGGGAAAAGGGACGATGTCAGCTTACGGCCAGGTTTACGGTATGTTGACGGCTCCTCAGAGAGGACGCAACTGTCATAATTTCCAATTTAATATCCCAGGTTAGGTTCTTATAAAACAGTCATGAATCAAACTAGCGCGCTATTGGATATCTTAATTAACATATTTTGGTTTCAGAGGCCCTATCTTTACTTAAGCAATGTCGATGATGTATGTGTCTGTGTGCGTGTGCATGTACCTGTGTCTTATTCATATTACACTCATAATATACATAGGATAAATAATACATATATTATATGTAATACATATGTGATAACACACACACACACACACTTATATACATACATACGCACACACACACTGACATAAACACACCCATGCCATTACATTCATATATATATATATATATATATATATATATATATATATATATATGCATATATGTATGTATGTATGTGTGTGTGTAAAGATATATATCTAACTCTACTAACATTTATACACACATGCACACACACACACACACATACACACACACACACACACTCATACACACATAAACAAGCACCTATATGTGCGTGTTTGTATGTGTGCATAAGAACATTTGTGTTACATCTATTTCCAAGGAAGTTAGACAGAAGCAGCTGAGACTAGCCCAATATATAT
>NC_068999.1:49772139-49775679 GCF_001194135.2 Octopus bimaculoides
TATATATATATATATATATATATATATATATATATATATATATATACATACATATATATATATGCGTGTGTGTGTGTGTGTATGTATGTATGTATGTATGTATGTATATATATATATAGTTTTCAAATCCATTTTTTAAATAAACATTGACTTTCGTTGTAGGTGTCGATCCTACACTCTTACCTCTTTTTTTAAATGGTTTCTTCATCTCTTCTCTTTTGTTATTTCTAGCAGCACATCATCATCATCATCAGCAGCAGCAGCAGCAATAACAAAAACAATAGCTTTGGAGAATAAAACTGTGCACAGGTGAAATGGTAGCGAATAAGTGTAAAGACATGTGCGAGCAATAACAATATTAATATAAAACAATCAGGTTTGCAAATTCGGATACGCAATGGTTTCAAATTTTGGCACAAGACCAGCAATTTCGGGAAAGGGGTGAGTCGATTGCAGCGGCCCCAGAATACATATGGTACTTATTTTATCGACCCCGAAAAAGATGAAAGGCAAAGTTGATTTACATTAATTGGTGCTAGATACTATTATGTAGAATGTTATCCGATATACATGTTTACATTAGCATCAAGTGTATATTAGTGCGGTATAAATTCGCAAACAAGTTTAAATTAATCTTTTAAAAGGAAGTTTGAAGTGGTATACAGCATGAGAGAAGAAAATTATCAATCAACGGTGCATAAAATCAATGTTTGGATTGAGTTTGTTGATGTCTATATATGGCTTCATCAGTGAAATGCAAAAAGGTACTAATAATCATACAAACAGTATTTTATTTGAATAAATACGGTTTGTTTCTTAAATCATTCACTGGATTGTATTTAAATTTCTTGGTTATATTTAAACGTTTAGAGTCATTAAGTATTGTGCGACTGATAAATGAAGTTAAAGGAAACTGTTATGTTGAAAATTTCTAAGGTAGTTATGCGAGCTATGTTAGCGATATTTAAAGAGGAGATAACGCAGGTACTAAGATGCGATAGATGGAAGTCAAATTGATAAATTTAAGTAATGAATTTAAGCTGTTGAAAGAGGAATTAATGCAGTTGGGAAGATTGTTTAGTTTCCATCATAATGCCAATTATCTGAAACATATTTCTAAGAGATCTTTCTTCGCAAAAGGAAGTTGTTTAGTCTAGATGTAAGACAGAGAGGTTAGTGGACCAGGAGCTGATAAAATATATTTGTTTGTAGTGGTTTTTATCAGTAAATTTGGTGTTAGCTCTCACAGGATCTGAAATAGATTGCAGGAAGTACTTCTATGATGAAAGTAATGCGGAAATATATAAAGATAATTAAGGATTGTGTGTACATAATATAAAACTATAGTATAAATAGTGGAGAATATATTAGGGAATATAACAGAAAAGTAATACTAAACAGAAGATGAAAGGAAGAGAAGCTAAAAACGCTTAATATTTTCTTTAGGCTGTTAATGTACACAGAAATGGAATGGGAGGGATTTTTATCTGGAGCAGTGTAATTAATAAGTAAGAGAGTGGGGTATTTAATGTTGAATGGAATGGAAATGAGATATTGTATAGTATGTAAACATAACAACAGGTGTTTGTTAGAGAAAAAGGAGGATGATAATGAAATTGGTGCCTCTTTGTGGTCAAAGATTTGGTGCATTATATAACTGTGAATACCAAATCAACCGCGAAGTCTTACACTGGATTAACATTTAATCCTTTTAAACATTGCTTTTATCAACACCTGTATACTTTGCGTGAATACAACAGAAGCAATTTGGCCTCTCATTCAATAGTGCACATTTGTCACTCTCATTTTTTTTTTTTCACCTCTTTACCATTTATATAGAGACTTCAGTTCTGCTAAAGGGATTCGTTGCATGAAGGCCGATCCGACTCATTGGTCTCTTCTCCCATCATCATCAATGCATTTTTCTCTCGTTATCCTAAAATAGCTCACTGAACACTCAGGAAATAAAGTTGCACATTATACTTATACCTCTGACCACCAAACTATAGAAACTCAGAGACCGCAACCACCTTAAGCGGTGCCAAATCTTTCATATTTATACAGGAGAAAGACAGGACTAAACGAAAACACATTCCTAATGATCTTACTTCAACAGGACAATTGCCCGCTCCCCTGAAATCACTGCAACATCGATGGAAGGAGTGTGTGGAGCGCAATGGGGGGGGGGGACTATGTTGAAAAATATAGCTCACCTGGTCAGATTACATGAGAGCATCTTTATCAATCGTATGAACTTTTCAGACGGTCCTTGTATTCCACTCACACGAAGATGTGTATAAAAACAAATAAAATCTGAAAAGCAAAAACAATCTTCAACAAATGTTTCATCCTTTATGTTCCATCAGATCAACTGACGGGTAGATGAATGGATAGACAGTCAGAAAGATTGACAGACGGATCGATGGATAAATAGACAGAAAGGCAGACAACCAGCTAGATGGATAGATAGATAGATAGGTAGGTAGGTAGGTAGGTAGGTAGGTAGATACATACATGCATATATAGATAGAATGGCAATTACGTATATACAAATATTGACAGATAGGTAGAGATAGATATATAAATTAATACATTGACAGATAAGTATATACAAAAATTGTCAGACACACATAGATAGATAGATAGATAGATAGATAGATAGATAGATAGATAGAGAGACAGAGAGACAGAGAGAGAGAGAAAGAGAGGGAGAGAGAGATGAAAGGGAATCAAAGTTTCAACGTACACAGGAGTGTAGTTCGTGTGAGAGAGCATGTATTACTTTGATAGTTTTAAATAGGATTATATTCAGGGAATTGTATCGTTTGGATTAAACGATTTTGAAAGGATTTCGTACAATTTCTCTCTCTTTTTTCCCCCATTGTCTTGAGATAATTTTATTAAAGCTATACACGTAACAGGCTTAATATCTATATTATTTTGTAATGGTCGCTGTTCTTGTATTTGTTGTTGCTGATCTCGTCATCGTCGTCGTCGTCGTCCTTGCTTTTACCATATTCCATTATTTATTTATTTATTTATTTATTTATTTATTTATTTATTTGTTGTTTTTATATGTATTGTGATTCTTCGTTTCCTCTTCTTGCTATGATGGCGGTGTTATTTCTAAAGATTGTATTTCACATTGGCATTATTGTTGTCGTCTAGCCCCAGGTATCCGCTAAGCGAGCAAACACAGAATCTTTACCCCCCCCCACACACACACTCCCCACCTTATTTTATTTCCTCAATCATTGTATATGTGGCTGTGTGGTAAGAAATTAACATCCCAACAAAAGGGCTCCGGGTTCAGTCCCACAGCGTGACACCTTGGGCATGTGTATTCTACCATGACTCCCGGGTCGATTAAAGCTCCGTGAGTGGATTTGGCAGACGGAAACTGAACGAAACCCGTCACATATGTGTGTGCGTGTGTGTGTGTATTATATGTTTACATTTATATGTTTATCTATAACTCTGTGTTTGTGTGTGTGCGCGCGTGCGTGTGTTGTAGCATATATATATATATATATATATATA
>NC_068999.1:49776006-49776692 GCF_001194135.2 Octopus bimaculoides
GGGGGGGGGGGTCATTCTCTTTTAGTGCCTTATTATTTAACACACTCACCGGTAAAATTTCCACTCATTTACTTATTAATTCTTCTAAAATTTTCTTTGTCTTCACCATCATTATCATCATCATCATTATCATCATCATCATCATCATCATCATCATCATCATCATCATCATCATCACCTTCTTCTTGCTTTCTTTCATCTTTTCCTTCTTTTTCCATCTTCCTTCCTTCCTCCGCCTCTTCCTCCACTATTTTCTTCTTCATCTTCCCTATATCCTCCCCACTCCCCCTCTCTCTCTCTCTTCTAGTTATCTATCCTTAGATGCAACAATCAAAGCCATACACATTCAACTACATAAGGAAAATTGATCTCAGTGAAATACCTCACAAACAAGAGACACATTTATTTACATTGCGTACAAACAAACACGGTTATCTACATGTATGTTTACAGTTAAGCAAGCTTCTTAATTACACTCGCGCACTTACACGGCTAAAGGTATATATACGCACACTCACAAACGCATGCAAGCTCACTCTCACGCACACACACACATACACACATGCACATGCGCATGTACACACAAACATGTATACATACATATGCATATGTATGATTGTGTGTGTATGTATGTATGTATTTATGTGTATGTATATATATATATATATATATATATATATATATAT
>NC_068999.1:49777355-49779202 GCF_001194135.2 Octopus bimaculoides
ATATATACATATACATATATATATATATATACATATAGATAGATAGATAGTTATAAATGTATGATTGTGTAAATATGTTTTTCTGTATCTGTCTATCTCTGTATATGTACGTACATATTTATATAGATACACGTACAGACATATACATACACACACACACACACACACACACACACACACACACACACACGTTGTTAGTACCATTACGAAAACATCGCAATACACATCTTGTATTCATTTACGTACGCAAGTACGCATTAAGTCGACCACAATCCAAGTACACGCCCACTTCTTTCCTCCACATACATGCATGACTTTAAAGCGTACATCCCTTCATACTCGCTTACACCAAAAACTAACTTTGCAACAGCACTCTTATATAAAGGAATCTAATCATGCTTAGTAACAGAATTTATAATAATAAAAATAACACTCAGTCTTATACACATTTACTACTTTGTCTCACTCAATATGAACACCCAGTCACATACATTTATATGAGAATGTTTGATTTTGATTGTGTTCTAGAGAACTCACTATTCGTGGTAATGGCGATATGACGTCTATATTTAGCATATTAGGAGTCCACTTTGGTGGTCATTCCTCTTAATTTTGTGTGTAATATAATTTTTAATCTTCGGGTTTTTTAAATATGCTAAGCCACTGGTTTTAATTGATTAATATCAATTTCTACCCTCATTATTTAATATATATATATATATATATATGTATATATATATATATATATATATATATATGTGTGTTTGTGTGTGTGTGTGTGTGTGTATGTGTGTGTGTGTGTGTGTGTGTGTGTGTGTGTGTATGTTTGTGTGTCTCTGTTTATCGCTCCAACATCGCTTGACAACCGATGCTGGTGTGTTTACGTCCCCGTAATCTAGCAGTTCGGCAAAAGAGACCGATAGAATAAGTACTAGGCTTACGAAGAATAAGTCCTGGGGTCGATTTGCTCGAATAAAGGCGGTGCCCCAAACGACTGAAACAAGTAAAAGAGTAAAAGAGTATATAAATGTGTGTGTGCGTGCGTGTACGGCCATATGGTTAATACAATTTATAGCGATGGGCAAATGTATTGAAACAAAACTTGGAGACGCTTATGCCTTGTTAATAAAATTAGGTATACGGAAACTGTGGGAAAGCTCTTCAGATCAGATAGATGGTAAAAGATTCTTAGCTGAAATTTTGCCAAACACTGTGTCACAATGACTCTGTCTGATAATAATTTTAAAAGGTGTTAACTACGGTCTACTCAGCTAAATTACTCTATAATCCAATGACTCGGCAGTTCCGTTGACCAGACAACTGGAATACTCATTCGTGATAACTGAGGCGATCACCAATAAAAAAAAAAAAAATAGACAAAGAGAGGAAATCCGCATTTCCTTCAAATACAAACAAAAACTGTCTTGAATGGAATTGGTACGGCTGACGGTGCAGCCATGATAGTGATGTCTAAACACTGTCGCTTCTACTGGCAAACAAAATATTATTCCGTCCGGTAAACATCTTGCCAAACATGTTGGCAACATTGTTAGACAAACATTGACAGATTTTTTTTTTTTTTAATTAAACAAGCTGTTAACACTAGAAATAGGAAGGGACAGAGCGGAGAGAGAGAAGGGTGAACACAAATGAGGGATATATAAATCGTATGTGTGTGTACGTGTGTATGAATATATATGTGTGTGTGTGTGTGTGTGTGTGTGTATGTAATATATATACTTTATTTGTATATACACACGCACACACACACATATATATATGTATGTATGTATGTATGTATGTACAGACACAGAGAGAGAGAGAGAGCAAGAGAGAGAGAGCAAGAG
>NC_068999.1:49782121-49784145 GCF_001194135.2 Octopus bimaculoides
AGAATCAACAGAGGAATGTTTTACGGATGAAGTGAAGCAGAGCCAAACAATATCTATTTTAGTCTGGAGACAATAGACCATGTTGCATGTAGAGAGAGAGAGAAACACAGAGAGAGCGAGAGAGAGAAAGAGAGAGAGAGTGGGGCGATCTATTGAACAAAGAGATTACGGAAAGACGTTTTGAGATTGAGAGAAAGAGTAAAAAAGATTGATGGAATGAGAGGGGTCGAAAGAAAAAGAGAAAAGCAGAGAGGGAAAGAGACTTGTTGGCGAGGACAGCTCTTCAAACAGAAAGGTAAAAATATTGCTTCGATGTACATATACACTTATACACTTATGTCCACAGACACTTAAACATACACATATACAGGCATATAGATGTATATACATATACGCGCGTATGCATACATACATACATACAGAGCGGGTGTGTGGTAAGAAGATTGCTTCCCAACCACATAGTTCCAGGTTCAGTCCCACAGCGTGCCACCTTCTACTGTAGCCTCGCGTTGACTAAAGCCTTATGAGTGGTTTTGGTAGACGGAAACTGAAAGAAGCCCGTCATATATATATATGTGTGTGTGTGTGTGTGTGTGTGTGTGTGTGTGTGTGCTTGTACGCGCGTGTGTGTATGTATATATTTATATATATATGCATATATATATATATATATATATATATATATACACACACACATATATACATATATATATGTGTGTGTATATATCTATACACACACATACATACACACACACATATAAACATACATACAGACATACATATATAAACATACACGTGCACGGAACAGTAGATTGGTATTCAAAATACATAGGATTGTTTTGACAGTGTTCTGGTGAACATTTTCTGTGTTGATGTTTCCATTTACGGCAATACTAAATCTCTAAAGTTCTTTTGTTTCTCTCTCTATCTCTCTATCTCTCTTTCTTATACTTTATTATGTTGCTTTGTGTGCGACGGGGGATGCACTCAAAAGAACATTCCAACTTCCATGGCATAAAATCGTTTAGAGATGTCTTGCCAACACCGTAGAAACGCCGGTTAATCGTATGTTGACCCTACTTATAGATTCTACCTGTTCCACCAGCTGTTATAACTCTCTCACACTGTCTACCTCTGAGGCTAAGTGCTTTTGACCTAATGCAGTTTATTTCGGCGATGCGATAAGTAACTTAAACGATTCGGTCTTCACTGGCACAACAACAATTTACTATCTATTTTTCGTGATTCTAAAACAAAATTGTCTTTTCGAAAAAAGAAAAAAAAAATGATAAAATATAAGTAACATGTTATTGCTTTCTTCTTCATTCGAAACAATACACTTTTTCACTCACTACTATTTCTAGTAAAGATATCTGATACCTGGAGACGATTCCTGACAAGCTTGCAAAACCAATTTAATCCAGTGAAGCTGTCATTCTATATATCATGCTAGAATAACTCAAAGGCGTTCTCTGAACCAATTTAGCACATTTTGGTTAAACGTTATGTTCTAATTAGCCCTCAGCAGGTGACGAGAAAGCAGTAGATTTTTATGACTTTAGGACTAATAGATGCATCTGAGATAAGAATGAGAAAGAAAAAAAAAATACTTGGTGTTCTAATTCTTGACTCCTTAGAGCACTGCAGGTCAAATTATGTAGCAGTTATATTTTTGGTTTAAATGCTTGAAACACTTTTCATTAACCTCTATTTCTACATTTGTGTTTTATTGTATTTCTTGGTACATAAGACACATTTTCCCCCAAAAAAATTCTCAAGAAATCACCGCAGGTTCTATATGCGAAGTTGGGCCGTATTACATGCTTTAATGCACTAAAAAAATTTCCCTCTCTCTCTCTCTGTATATATATATATATATATATATATATATATTTCTCTCCCTCCATCTCTCTCTTTCTTTCTCACTTTCTCTTTCTTTTTCTCTCTGAATATGTGCTGCTTAAACTGTGGTGCGTCTAATATGTCTGTGCAACTTTTATGCCATTAAATGGGAGAAAGGGAGA
>NC_068999.1:49784650-49792036 GCF_001194135.2 Octopus bimaculoides
ATTATATATATGTGTATAATGTATTATATGTTATGTATATATATGCATTATATATGTATATGTATATATATATATATATATATATATATATATATATGTGTGTATATATATATATACATATCTACAAAGAGAGTGAAAAATATATAGACACATGCATACATACATACATACATACAGACAGACATACATACAGACATACATACATTCATGCATACATACATATATACATACATGCATACATGCATGCACAAACACATGTGCATACACACACACATTTTACACATATGGTCAGAAGCAATGCTGAACAGTTTTGATGTCACTTCTTGATCTTCATAACTGGCATTCCGTCGGGTTCCAGTTGATCCGATCAACGGGACAGCCTGGTCGTGAAACTGCGTTCAAGAGACTGAGCACTCCACAGACACCCGTACTTTTAACGTAGATCTCATTTTTCCCAGCTGAGTCAAATTTAATTCCACGGTAGAGCAACTACACCACTGTAACCCAAACTGCTGTCACCTTGAGGTTTTAGAAATATGCTCAAAAATTATTATATTCCAAGATACACTTACGTGGAATGAGACGAAGGGATCATGGCTGGAATACTTTCGAAGGTAAATTCTTCTCAATCGAGATTAAGCTGGCGATGGAAGATGAAGGCTAAACAACTATAACAATAACATGAAGTGTAGAGCTCCTTCACTGTGTTAGGTATTGATTGTGTCTAGATGTTGAATCGTAGTTAGCAAACTATACAGACGAGCATATTCGTAAATTTTTACTAATGGATAAACACGTACTTTCATCAGTTGCTCATACATTTCTATATCTTGTTTTATGAGAAAGGTCAATGTTTATAACCTCTGCAGGTCATTGCAAGCTGCTGAGTTCAATGTGGTCGATGTCCAGCGCGACCATCTGCTGGTCGATATCAAAAGGTCGTTGACAGAGAACGGACTGGCAGTGGGTGGTAATTATTCCACTGAAAATGTCTGCAAATTATTGAAATCTGTTCAAGACACTCAAAGAACATGTAAAAGTCTTCGATCTGGAATTAAAAAAAACAAAACAGAAACGGTATATTAATCTATGATACAGACATAAGGTCACGCGAGTTGGGAGGCGGTCTTATGTGTCTGTCTGTCTCTCTGTCTGTGTCTGTGTGTGTGTAGCCTATAAAAAGCTATTGACCGATATTTACTTTATCGACAACGAAAGGATGCAAGCAATGTTTCATCTCGGACGGATTTGAATATAAACATATTTTCTCTTATTTGTTTCAGTCAGTTGGGGTACCGTCTTGAACGGTTTTCTTCGAAAAAATTGACCCCAGAATGTTTTAAGTTTGGTAGGCGTGGCTGTGTGGTAAAATGCCTTCTAGTATAGCCGCCTTACTGTCTACAGATTATTGTGTATGTTGTTATAACTGTTGCTTGATTACATAGACTCTCATATTAGTTGCCTCCGAATTACAATTTAACCCCCTCATCCTTTATCTGGCAGAAGCGTTAGCACGACGGGCGAAATGCTTAGTGGTATTTAGTCTGTCTTTATGTTCGAGTTCAAATTCCGTCGAGGTTAACTTTGCTTTTCATCCTTTCGGGTTCGATAAATTAAGTACCAGTTGCGTACTGGAGTCGATCTAATCGACTAGCCCCCTCACCAAATTTCGGACATTGTGCCAAGAGTAGAAAAGAATTGTTTCTGCTCGCAATCTCTAGCCATGCTGCTCCACCGCACTCAACAATTAACCTAGAAAAAGAAACGACATTACGCTACCCTGTCAAAGAAAAGTTATTTTCGTGGAAGAGTCATATTAACCTTTTGGTAACACATTTTCTTAATTACTTCTAGTTCAGAAGACTGTTTCAGATGGTGTCACTTTTAAAATAAGCACAACCCCAAAATCTATTATGTTTCTGGCACAAAATCAAATTCTTCAGAACGTTTTACATACGCTTTGACTGTTAGTTACTAAATTTGTCAATCATTGGTTATAATATATTTCTGCAATATTTCGCTGGCTATATTTGTATAGGGTTAAGAAATGAGAAATATAATTTCTTCCGATTGAAATTACTTCTCATCATGCTTGCAAATTTCGAAATAAAAAAATTAAAAAAACTTCATCTTACCGAAAGTTTCTCAAGAGATCTCTTGACACAGCAGCATGACAAGTAACAAGACAGAATCACATCGCATACCAATAACTAAAACCAATTCTTTCTTTCTTTTTCTTTCTTTCTTTTTCTTTCTAGTTATAACTGAGATTAAGGATCTCGTTTTAAGTAGCTACTCCCAATTCCTGACTTTTGAAAATAGTTCTCAAGAGATTGGTAAAGACGCAATGGAAGAAAAAAATGTCTCATTTCGCTTATTGTTTAAATTATATTTTGATTTTCTTGCTGACGTTACTACAACGAATGAAAGTGCTTTTTCTTAATTTGGAAGGAATTTTCACTTCTTCGTTAGGAATAAATTTTCAAACCTTTCAAAACTTCCTTCTACTCGTTATAAATCTGCTGAGGAATGAAACATGCGCAAACACACGTATGTACAATTCGTTTTTGGAATAGTGAATCTCGAAGTTCACATGAAGGTATAAATAATAACATGTAGATATTGCAATGCTTAGCGGTATTTCGTCTGTCGCTACGTTCTGGGTTCAAATTCCTCCTTTCGGGGTCGATAAAATAAGTACCAGTTACGCACTGGGGTCGATGTAATCGACTTAATCCCTTTGTCAGTCCTTGTTTGTCCCCTCTATGTTTAGCCCCTTGTGAGCAATAAAGAAATAAGAAACGTTAGCACGCCAGGCGAAATGCTTAGCGGTATTTCGTCTGTCTTTTCGTTCTGAGTTCAAATTCCGCCGAGGTCGACTTTGTCTTTCATCCTTTCGATGTCAATAAATTAAGTACCAGTTGCGTACTGGGGCCGATCTAATCAATTGCCCCCCTCCACCAAAATTTCGGGCCTCGTGCCTAAAGTAGAAAAAAATATATATACAAATGCGTATATTTACATTATTTACATTTGACAGATATTTGTCCTCATCTTGTTTGTTGTTAACAACAAACAAGATGAGGACAAATATCTGTCAAATGTAAATAATGTAAATAATTCCTCATCTCTTAAATATAGAAATGCGTATATATATACCACAGGCTTCCAGACAATTTCCGTCTACCATATTCTCTCACAAGGCATCATTTGTTATGGGTCTATAGCAGAAGAGTCCTGCCCAACCTTCCACGTAGTGGAAATGAACTTGAAACACCCAACTGTATGCAAAGGGGACTTCTTAACAACACAACCATATTTGTTTAATTTATTTGGGCTGATAAATTACAAGCGCACAATTTTGGTGCATAAAAAAAAGAAATTCATATTAGATAGCTCGGGAGAATATCGCAATGAAATCTGAACGTAATTGATATGAATAAATGGGAGTTTAAGCATCAAAGCGGTTCTGTTTTGTGTTTCGCACTTATTAACTTAGCGTATCACCAAGATAAATACATATTGCGAATTGATTACGACATTTATCAAGTTGTCAGCTAGATTCTGTGCCAAGTAATTTAGGTGTGATAAATTATCAAAGTGCTGAGATTATTACACAAAAATAAAATCAAACAGAACAATAACAACAACATGAAAACAAGGCGTAGTAGCCTAGTTTGGATCAAACACTGCGGCTATACGTTAAATGTATATTTGATAAGGGAGCTCATTAAAACCTACATTAGCGGACTGTGTGCCTTCACTGAATTCATATATCTTTTTTGGCTATTCGCTTTCTTCGAGTAGCTGTTACTGTACATACATTGCACTATGCATAAATTACCTTTATTTTGACTATTTTGCAGTACATATTTAGCAGGATAAACGAATTCTTTGCCAAATTTTGTCCGATACGTGTAAGCTAACATGTCAATCAGAAGCTCAAAAATGCGTGACGTGTTCATATGAAACCTCATAACTCTGTCAGTTTTTGTTTCTCCAGCAATCTTCTTAGCATGGTATACAGAATCCGAAAATGATAATTGTTTTCTTCGACATGAAAGCCTATATCGCTCGCTTATTGCTATTTCTAAGCAACAACAAAAACAACAACATGAACAACGATAACACCGAAACAGCACTACAGTGGTCAGCGTTATTTTTATTCTTTCTATGCTACACGAAAAAGACAAACGATAATATCTGTTCTTGCTGCTATTTAGTTTGAGCCAATGATTTTTAAAACTGCGGTATTCCAACTAATGAGGCAGCTTCTGAAAAGACAGATGATCTGCTAGAAGTAGCAGTCAAACTTTATTCAAATCAAGCCACATCGTTTAAAGGAACAATATAGTCCTAGAAACGGGTTGTGGGGAGAGACAAAATCCAAAACAATCATTGATTATAATATAAGTATTGTCATTCAGAGCAAAGCAGGGGTCAACAACAACAACATAACAATACTAGGATTTCTTCCTTCGCCCACTGCTGATTAGGGTATTTAGCTCATAATCATATGATCGTGAGTTCAATTTCTGGACGGAGCAGTGCGTTATGTCTTTCGAGGAACATCATCTTACGTTGGATTCAGCCTATATACAGCTTTAATGAGGAGTATCAGAATGGCATTTATTGGTGCAGCTTTCCTTGTCTCCCTGCAGTCGTTACATTCCTCGGTGTTCCGTTAGGCCAAGTGTGCGGTAGCGAAGAAGGCGTCTCTATTTGCTTGCAAATACAGAGGTTCCTAAAACAATTAGTAAAAGTGTAGTACACGTTAACGAGCCATGTTATCCAATAATTAGCGTATGACGGTGGTACTGTCTTCTCCGGCCCTGTGCTATCCAGATACATGATCATGAGAAACGAGAAATTCGTATCCAGACATGTATGTGTGTGTATATGTTTGTGTGTCTGTGTTTGTCCCCCCAGCTTCGCTTGACAACCGATGCTGGTGTGTTTACGTACCTGTAACTTATCGGTTCGGCAAAAGAGACCGATAGAATAAGTACTAGGCTTACAAAGAATAAGTCCTGAGGTCGATTTGCTCGACTAAAGGCGGTGCTCCAGCATGGCCGCAGTCAATTGACTGAAACAAGTAAAAAAGTAAAAGAGTAAAAGAGAGTGTCCGATTAAAAGTGCGAGCTGACTTAATCGTTACCGCACTGGAATTTCTTCCGACACTTTACATTTCAAGGTCAAATTCTGCCGAGGGCGACTGTACATTTCACCCTATCAAGAACGATAGTGAAAGTAGGTAATGACGCCAAGAGGTATCTAGCATGAATATTGATTTCTTATACGAAATTGAGTAAATAAAACACACACACACACACACACACACACACACACACACACACACACACACACACACACACACACACACAAACAAACAAAGATTGTCAAACATAATATTTTGTTTGTAAACAAGGTAAGAAAAGCGTGTTTGATTTCTTCGAGTAAACAATCCAATGTTTTATTTCCTAAAAAAATATTTCAAAATTTTAAATTCTTGTTTGTGATTAATAATTCATAATTCTAAAGTTTGAACAATAATAAATTCAATACACATACGTTATCCATTTATTTAATTAATTAAGCTATTTATCCTTTTATTTTCTTACTTGTTTATTTATTTACTCACTAATTTGTTCATTTGTGTATTTCTCTTTTTACAGCAATTATCATAGCTTGTTTTAAATCTCGGGAGCTAAACTTGCATTGAAAAACATCAATACTATTCGTTTCATCATTTCTGGCTTGTGGCGCCACCTAGTATTCTAATAATACAAATATCATCTGAATAAGATTTCGTAATTCTTTGTAATCGTTTTCTTTTTTGTTTTTTCTTCTTTTTGTTTTTCTTTTGTTTTCTTTGCGAATCCTTTGAGAATATCACAAAGCTTTGTGCTACAGCATAGTGACAATGTAATTCCACCAGGGTGGTCACCGTTGTATAAACAATAGAGACAATGCGATGTTTGGAGTTTGAGAATAGCAGGAAACGAAATAAACACACACGCACGCACGCACACGCACACACACATACGCACACTCTCACGTACACACGTATATAGGCATGCGCATGCACAACCATATGTCTACAAACACTGAGATGTATGTAATTACGTTGTTTGTTAATTAGGCGAGTGTCTAAGAATACGATATCGTAATGATGCGTTTCAAGGTTCGATTCTACAGTGTCCCATCTCGCTGCAGTGATTTCAGGTATAACCAAGAATCCCTGAAAGCATTTGAAACTTTTATGATGGAATCAATCTGAAACGTAACTCGTGAATTGGAAGTTGTAGCGAGTAGTTTTTGCCTCGGTATGACATGACAGAATATAGAAATATATACAAAATACCTTTTCTGAAAGCCATAAATGCTTCGCTCAACTTGTTCTTATCACAGGATTTCGAAGCAGAATATGCATATGGAAATATATTATCCCATAGAAAAAAAAAAAGGTAAAAAAAAAAAGGTAGAAAAAAGAAAACCACCCTATCTATCACACGTTGCTTTTCCGAATTTTAAGCTAGTTGACGATATGACGAGTCTTTTTAAATGGAAAATGTCAAATCTAAAGAAAGTATTAGTATAAAGAAACTTGAAGCATTGTAAGCAGATATCTAAGGAAAATTCTCAATAAAGAAAACAAAAATGAAAAGTTCCTAGTTATCTATATAACACTCGAAATCGCGAAAAGCGAAATAAAGACTATACCTCCTTTGGGTATTTTTCAGTTTTCACTTACTAATTCTTTTGTCAAAAGGAAAAGCTATTCTCTAGTTTACGGCTTCTCTGAAAATGGATAGTTTTTCTGTCACTTAAGTAAAACACTGCTTTTTAAATATTCTTACAGCTGTCACATAAAATTTCGTAAGTATTCTCCGTAACAGATAAATGCATATAAGTAACCAAAACCCACCTTCTCGCATCCTTACTTGTGTGTGTGTGTATCTGTGTGTGTGTGTGTGTGGGGGGGTGTTCAACAAAAAATGAGTGAAAGAATATCAAGTTCGGTTTCATTTTCCTGATTTCATATTCGGAATTAACAGTAGTTAAGCTTTATACAACGAGCATGGACAATATGTTGAAATAATCAAATACGGTGCCATTTTGGCAAAAGTGTTTCGCCAAAATTTGCACACAGCTCTAAATTAATATCAGAGTAATGTATAAAGAGAAAAAGAATTCCGGAACCAGCTGGTGTAACATAGGAGGGATTCCTTAAAAGAAATGGCATAATACTGATGGTTGTAATGGAATGGTAAGATCTTCCTTTCACACAAGAATTTTCTGTCTTTCTCTTTAATGCATCATGTACACACGCACACACACACACATATATATATATATATATATATATATATATATATATATATA
>NC_068999.1:49792141-49795455 GCF_001194135.2 Octopus bimaculoides
CACACACACACACACACACACACACACACACACACACACACACTCGAATACATTTTCTCACTCACCTCTGAGACGGTAATTTATAGTCAATTTATTTGATTTCGAATTTTGGCATAAGGCCAGCGATTTCGGAGAAAAAGGGTCTAGTGGGTTACATCGACTCCAGTACTCCCGAAAGGTATGAACGACACAGTGGACCACGATGGAATTTGAACTCAGAACGCAAAGATGGTGGTGCTATTTAGTTAGACATGGCCTGTGCCTATCTTTGGCCGGAACATATCTAAGTTATTTATTTGCACTTTAGCCATTTCCTTACAAATTATAAATATAACAATAACGTATCTATTCATTCTTAATAGTTTCTGACAGGTTTGAACGTGAATAATCTGATTGCTTAAATACGCTATTTTGTGGGTTCTCGCTCTTCTGCGTACACCCCATGAATCATTAAATAAAATTTTGCTTCATTAACAACAACGCTCTGCTTCATCGCTTCTGTACAGTTGCTTATATTTATATTATCACGGAACTTTCAGTCGACTAAATATCGTTAAATTTCTAATTGTGTAAATACTGCTTAGCAATATAATCCGTTTCACTCTTGCTTAGATTTCAAGTGGATCGTTTATTTAAATCTAAGTAATCAATTTATATTTGCGAATCAGAAAATCCAATATGTTCTAGTGCAATGGAAATTTGGGGGCGGTTTAAGTCTGTCTCAATGGAATTATGATATTTGTTCTTCTTTGGCAGTACATGTACTAAAATTGAAATGATACAGAGAAGATTAGTTTGGTCTCTGTGCAAGGATGCGGCACAAATTCGTGAAGTGTTTCATACTTTTAAACAGGCACAGGAATGATTGTCTGGTTAAGAAGGTCGTTTTGCAACCACCTGGGTTCGAGTTCAGTTCCACTACGCGGTACCTTTGACAACCATTCTACTAAGTCTATTTATTGACGAATGCCTTGTGAGGGTATTTAGTAGATAGAATACATACATGCACACGCAGTCACACACACACACATATTAACATTTAACTGAAGCATCAGAGTGACTCAAGGCCCGAGAGCTTCGTGCTTTGGCAGTTATCAAACACACAAAATTCTCGGTCACTGAATCCCTATGTTACTTTTATAAATATTAGTAAAAGATATACATATACTCACATTTTGAGTTCTATTTTTCTATTTGCATCACCAAACGCGCATATATATATAGAGGGAGAATTCGCAAAAAAACAACAGACGAAGACAGGTGGTGTTGAAGACAAATAGATGTATTAGTATAACGCTCGGGAATTGAGAAAGTCTTTAACGTTTCGAGCCTACGCTCTTCTACAGAAAGGAACACGGAAAGAAACAAGGAGAGAAACAAGCAGAGAAAAAAATGTGTGTAGTGGTCAGCGATCTATCATGGGCAAGTGTCTTCTACAATAGCCTCGAGCCGACCTAAGCCTTGTGATTGGATTTGGTAGACGGAAACTGAAAGAAGTCCGTCGTATACATATATATATATATATTTCATATGTGTGTGTGTGTGTGTATGTCTGTGTGACTGTGTTCCCCCCACCACCACCACCAACATCGCTTGACAGCCGATGCTGGTGTGTCTCGTAACATAGCGGTTCGCCAAAATAGACCGATAGAATAAGTACTTCGCTTACAAAGTATAAGTTCTGGGGTCGATTTGCTCAACTAAAGGCGGTTTCACAGCATGACCGCAGTCAAATGACTGAAACAAGTAAAAGAGTAAAAGATATAGATAAATAAATAGATAGATAAATAGATAAAAAGACAGATCGATAGATATAGATATACATTCAGTATATTCTAATATTAGAAATCTTTACCCAGAATCGATACCGCTTTGTATCTTTGACATTGAGTCATTTGTTTGCATGAGGAGACTCACTAAGAATTTACCAAATGTACTTTTGAACAGGTATAGCAGACATTTGCTATAAACATTAGAAAGGCGAGAAAAATAAGTTCCTGATTTCAATGTGTCTGTGAAAGTTTCCCCCACAAGTGGTGTTGCTAATGGCGTATATAACTAATGATTTCTTTCATAGAGGACGGATAATATTGATTGTATCGATCTCATCCTATAGCTCGCTCTTATTTATTTTATCGATACTGTAACGCAATGGAGGTTAATGTCGAAAGCGGAGAGATTAGATTGGAAGTCAGTCGCAACAGGAACAAGACGAAGCTAAACTAACTAAAACACTCTTTACAAGTGTTTGGGCTACATGCTTTAAACAATTCTGCTGCTGCTGCTACTACTACTACTACTACTACTACTACTACTACTACTACTACTACTACTACTACCCACCACTACTACTACTACTATTGCACACCTCACTGCTACTACAGCTACTATTGCCTCATCATAATCATCATAATCATCATCATCATCATCAGCAGCAGCAGCAGCAGCACCACCACCACCACCACTACTACTACTACTACTACTATTGCCCCACCAGCACCAGCACTACCACCACACACACACGCAGACACACATATATATATATATGTATATATATATATATATATATATATATATGTATATGCAATGACTGTGGAGATTATCATATTATACGCATTAACATAATGGATAAAGCTATAAAAAATACTATATCGTTGTTTTAATTTATGTCCATGTACATGGTGTTTAATTTGCAACCCACACGATGCTGAAAGAATTCTAAATCATGGAATAAATGTTATGCTAGCATAGTATATATATATATATATATATATATATATATATATATATATATATAGATAGATAGATAGATAGATAGATAGATAGATAGATAGATAGATAGATAGATACATACATACATACATACATACATACATAAATACATACACGCATACATACTTACGTATATACATGCATGAATTTAGAACAAAAATTGTGAAATACTGCCATTAAATAACTTTCCTACTTCTCTCTCAGCCAGAATGTTTTCTTTTGTCTTGCAAATGATGCAATGTCATTAATAGACCTTTAATTACTTTACATTGAATAGATTCACTGAAATCAAAATGGAAACTGCTATATAGGAATATGAAGGGCTATACATTTGAAACTGGAACAGCAAATCTAATTAAATGCATAAAGATTTAATTATATGTTCCATTCCATTATGCTTAAACTTAGTTCACTCACGAAAAATAAAAAGAAATTGACTCCTGGCACAGCTGTTCTTTGCCTTACAATAAAAAAGAACGACTGAAAAACGACTATTATATGTATATACACACGTATATATATGTACATAAATACTTACATAT
>NC_068999.1:49795909-49799399 GCF_001194135.2 Octopus bimaculoides
GAGAGAGAGAGAGAGAGAGAGAGAGAGAGAGAGAGAGAGAGAGATGTATTTGTTTCAAGGAATCTAGTGTGGTATTTTAAAATTCTCTTAAGAACTTCTGAGAAGGCAATGCTATTGCGTTTGACATCATCAAAACCTTCCAAGACATGCATATCTTAAGAAGGACATTCGAAAGGTCCCACCTATGTCCTCTCTCCGACTCACATCGTTTCTTGACAGAGCACGCCGTCACTGCATGTGTACACGAGTCTCTGTCTCTCCTCTTCCTTCCTACCTGCGCTCTCTCCCTCTCGCTGACCGACTTTCAACCAGTGCTGCTATGTTTAGTCCTTGATCCTCCACAAAACTCTAGTATTACTCACATATCTGTGAAAGTGCTGCTGCTACGACGTGGAAATATCAAAGGAAAACAAATAATAAATAACCACCCAACTGATTGAAAAAACAAACTTAGGAATATGCTACAGCCATGAGCGTGCAGACTTGCTGTTTCTTCTCTCAGCCCCACTTGCTGATACTGTATCGTCCTCTTTCCTTACTGAATCTTTTCTCCTCTAACAAGAATTGCACTAAACACTTTCCACAATTTCCCTCACCGTGGAAATGCAAACTCTGAAAATATTTTACTTTTCGTCATCTAGCTACAGAGGCTGTAAGTTAGGTATCTGCAAATTCTTTTGGAGATAGCTCACTTTTGATTTTCGTAACTAGCTTGTGGCCTACATTTTATATTACGTCATATCTAACATATGAACGTATCCTCACGTATCGTCCCACATTTCAATCTCTAGCAATATTTACGTAAGGAATTATGAATCGAAACCAGATACAACAGAAGTCCATTTAAAGTCATCGACTGTGCATGACCCATAAATACATTAAATTCGAACATTATTTAGGAAAAGCTTGAGACCCACACAGAACACCTCTGTGGTTCAATTATGGGTCCTGGTCTACTTGTTGCTGACCTATGCTATGGATAAATATCATCTGCTGAAAACATTTTCAATATTTATTTTAAAGTAGCAGTGATATTCTTATCATCTTTTCAATGTATTACATTCCTTTTTCAAAGAAATTATTTTTGAGTTTAGTCAAAAGAAAACACATCAAATAAACATTTCATTTTAACAAAAATAATATTCACAATAATATTATATAATTAACAATTTTAAATGCTTATGTTTATGAGAGTAGAGAGCAAAGTAGATTAAAATGGCGCCATTGTATTATCAGACGTTCTTAATTTCCTGAGTATAAAAGGGATAATAGAACTGAAACCTGTAAAGAGATCTAAACTTGATAACCGGAAAGAACAGAGAGATCTTTACTTAGTATCATGATATTCTATTCGATACTTGACATAGTAATAAGGTGTGAGATTCATATATATCTTAATAACATTAATCTTGTATAATTTGAAAGAATTGCAGACGAAAATAATATTCCCATCATTGTGATAATATTTCTTTTGTTTCTAAACATTTTAGTATTGTGATTTTTGTATCAATTAGGCTGCACGAGATCATCCTGGTTCTCCTATTTGTTTACAATCGGTGATTCCCTGTCAGATCGTATCATTTCAAGAAAGATAAAAATTGAAGACAACCGAAAAACAAAACCGCTGTTGCAAGATCGATTTTGCTAGAAGCTTAACTCTATATAGTACTCCAACAATCGCTAAATTCATGACATATTATACTGGAGGCGGCTGGGACTGGTACAACATGAGACATGGTCATCACACACTTAAATAAGGACTTTTTGGAACTACCGTCTGCCTAACATAAAAAAATACAGAGTAGTAACAAAAACCAAGACGTTGCCTATGCTGGACAACTCTCACCGTGTATTCAGACACTAATGTTATTTTAACACCTTTTTGGTCTAGTACCGTCGGTGATGTTCTCTAAACGTGACACCCTCTTGTCTTCCTGGATCTACCCCTTCTCCGTTGAGTTACCAGGTAGACATAAGTCTTATAATTCTAATTGCTTCTTTCCTCAAACAATTGCTCTCTGGAACTCTTCTGCCATCGTCTTGTTGTCCTCTGGTCTGATATTCAGTTCTGTCAATCAACATCATTTGACTTTTTTAGTTCTGTTTGAATCAAAAAAATACCAACAAGGAAAAAAGTGGGGAATAAATGTGAAGCTGTGACGATCATGGTATTTCAAAGGTATTAAGGACATACAAGAAGTGAAAAATAAGCGCCCGACACCGATGAAGATCATGAATTCTTTGGTCTTAGTACGAGCGAATTCTTGGGGATGGATTAGGGTTATAGTCTATTGATATAAGGATTATGTAATAAAACCCAAGTACACTATCTGCATGATAACCAAACGGTAAAGCCAGTGTTGACATGCTTAATGTAATAAACCAATAGGTTTAGTAAATTAAAATTACACCAATGGTAAAGAAAAATGATTAATTCCTTGACGCTTTTTCATTTAATGATTAATTCTGAAACGACCCCGTCTGATACTAGAATCGGTCTCAGCAGACTCCGGCTGACATTACCTGCTTTGAGTTTTTGTCCAAGTTACAGATCCCCAAAGAAGACCATTGAAATATTAAGCTGCATGCTGACGTCTGGTACGGGATACTTATATCTCAATAACAGTTAATGAGCTCATTATCTTAGATGAGAGTTTAAAACTAAGGTAGACAATCAGGAAAATTAATTGGTTTAAAATTAGAGTGTGGGTAATTTAGAGAGCAGAATGAGTTTGGTGTTTTTTCGATTTCACGCAATTATTTACCCTGCTTTCATACTTGAACGATAAAACTGACCCCTGTAAATTTTGGACTTAAAATCCTTAACTAAATACTATACAGCCGTTTGTAAAACAACCCCCTCACACCACTCCACTAACTTCTCAGCTATCCTCAGTCATCTCTACATATTTTCAGGTTCAGATTAATAAAAACATCATCATAAAAATGATTGTAGAGAATAATAAAGAACAACAAACAAAAACATGAATTTCGAAAAACTAAAACATAAATTTCGAGAAATAAACGATCTTCCTAAATGTTGACAAAACCCACAATATTCCAAAAAAACACCAACCAACAGAGAAAGCAACCAAGCAATAGACATAAGTAAAAGTTTCACGCAGAAATATGCTTGAAGAGGCTGTATTATTTTAGGAATTTACCTTTTTATTATACCAGCTGTAGTTAATGGTGAAGCGTCAGAGATAAAAGGTGCACAGTGCTTGCTGTGTTCAAACATGAAAACACAACATTCTTGGCTTACATTAAATGGTCCCATTTTTCCGCATCACTTGGTACTCTTCTTTCGTCTTACATACTTCACCGGTTAAGCAAATATTAACAGTTAGCTCAAACTGATGCTCTCTTTTTTAGTAGTGGAGAAACAGAAAACTGTGACGTACAAATATATCATAAGCATTAACGTAAAGAATATATTAGCCTCCAGAACATATATACATATGTGCATACAGATATATATATATATATA
>NC_068999.1:49799846-49800928 GCF_001194135.2 Octopus bimaculoides
ACACACACACACACACACACACACACACACACACACACACACACACACATGTTTGTGCGTTTTGGGGTTCGGTCAACATATGCAAATATACCAGAAAACAAAGTTGCCACGAATGCTATCGAGCAAAATAGTACCGTAATTCGTGGTCAAACATTTTTCAATTCCATTTCCAACAGTAAGGAGAAAAAAAAAAACAATAATTAGATGTACGTCACGTATCGTAGTTTTTTCTACTTTTATATTGCGATATTTATCACATTTTGAAAGTGGCAACATTTCAACTATTTACGTAATAAAAATGCCTCGTTCTTTTCAGAAGAGACTTGAATATAATTACTTGGAGAAAAATGTAGAATTAGAGCTAAAATAATCAAATCAAATACTCAAAAAGCGTCAAAGCCATGTATGAATGTTATTCGCTTCTATTTATTCTGAAAAATATGAAATGAAAATATGGTAGGGTGGTAAAAGTAAAGCCAATCGCTATAGTGTTGTATATAGGACTAGAGAAGGTGAAATCTTGAGGAAATATTATCGAATAAAGTTAAGACACGAGGCTCATTATTGTTTTGATTAGTTACAAGGATATCTTTAGGACTGAAAGGTTCATTCATTTCAGAGAGTTTGTTATGAATATTTGAAAGGGTAAATATATGTTACACACACACACATACCCGCGCACGTACGTATTAAGAAGCTTCCTTCCTAACCACGCGGTTCCAAGTTCAGTCCCACTGCGTGTCACCTTCGGCAAATATCTTCTATCATAGCCTCGAACCGACCCGAGGCTTGTGAGCAGATGTGATAGAAAGATAGATAGATAGATGAAAAAGAGCGAGAGAAATTAGTTTGTTGTGTATGTTTACATGTAATATATATGTGTATATATATATATATATATGTATATACTACGTTTACTGCTATAGGATTAATGAAACTTGGCGAAACGAGATTTTTATACACGTAATATAATATATATAAATACACACACACACAACACATACACACACATATACATATATATATATATCTGCATCTATGATATATCTTTATATATATATATATATATATATATATATATA
>NC_068999.1:49801173-49803084 GCF_001194135.2 Octopus bimaculoides
ATATATATATATATATATATATATATATATATATATATACACACAAATACACGCACACTCTCTCTCTCTCACACACACACACACACACACTCACACTCACACACACTCACATAGATGCTACTTTAGAATATATCCACCTTTGATCGTAAAACATAATTTATAATTCAGAATATACTATAAATCATACAACTATACTCATTCCTTTCCAAATCATAGTTTGCTGTTTCGGTGTCTATCGAAGAATTATATTTAACGTAGAAATGTTTTTCTTGTCTTCAGTCAGTAAGTGTTTTTCCTACTTGCTTCTATCTTCAAACCAAAGGAAATGACTACTGTCCCCTTCAAACTTTACTTTTGTGACATAAACATCAATGTTTTGAAAGTGATCTATTTTCCATTTACATTTCAGACAGTTTCAGTGTTGAGTCGCTGAAGTAGAAATATCGTTATAGCAAACATTCAAGTCAGTATCACACAGATATGCCTATTAGTTGCTTAATCTTAACCACTTGAGCATGCCCCTTAGTATCTGGCAGTATGTGTCTCTCTGATCTAGAGCAGATCAGTGGGGGAGCATTATAGCTATGTCTTTGGGGGTTTGAATAAACGTAACAAAATCAACGTTTGGAGGAAATGTTAGCCATTTTTCATACTTTCTAAGGGTAAGCAAACAGAAAATAACAGTTGCTATTCAAGAACAAACATCGTGTTACACTGTGTTATTAAATTAAGTACACGTAACTGTACATTAGTATAAATGAGGCAAGTTTATTAATATTGTAGAGTACAAAGTACTAATCTCTGCAAGGTACTACTTAACTAATCAGGGGTTCCAGACCATCAGTGTCTTGAAAGTTGGTGTTGCACCTGTAGCATCATATCGATTCCAATTTTGACAAAAGGCCAGCATTTTCGGAGGAAGTGGGAAGTCAATTACATCGGCCCCAGTGCTCAACTGGCACTTATTTTATCGATGCTGAAAGGAATGAAAAACAAAGTCGACCGCGGTGGAATTTGAGCTCAGAACGTAAAGATGGACGAAACCCCCGCTAAACATTTTGCCCGGCGTGCTAACGGTTCTGCCAACTCACCGCCTTTCCTGTACCTTAAAAGCCTTTCTACTATAGGCACAGTACGTAACTGGTACGTATTTCATCGACCCCGAAACGATGAGAGACAAAGTCCACCTCAGTAGAATTTGAACTTCGAGCATACGGTTGAACGAAATGCCACCAAGCATGCCCGGCGTGCTAACGATTCTGCCAGCTCGTTCACATTTCCTGTACCTTAATATCCTTTCAGCTGGAAACATAAGGCCTCAAATTTTGGGGGAAGGCATTAAATAGATTACATCGACCCCAGCGCATAGCTGGTACTAATTTTATTGACCCCCGGAAAGATAAAAGGTTAAGTCGACCTCGGCTGAATTTGAACTCAGAACGTAGCGACTTGCGAAATACGGTTAAGCATTACCTTCCAGCGTGCTATCGATTCTGCCAGCTCCCTGCCTTTCGCGCACCTTAATATCGATAGCAATTAAAATTTTAAGTTTCCTAATAATTTTGGTCGCCGCTACATAGCCAAAATTCCAATTCCAAACAGCAATTTATTGTGGAATGGAATTATGAACAATTCATGAGAAACACAGAATAATGCCTTTTATTTTTACTTTTAATTCTTCTTTTCTGAACAATTTTATTCTGCATAAGTTAATATTTTATGTCATTGTAAAATTTTATGTGAATATTTTCTCGTTTACATTTGCATGTATGTGTTTATATATGAGAGCGTGTGTATGTATATGTACATATATACATACATGCATACATACATATATATATATACACACACATGTATATATGTACATATATGTATATATGTAGGTAACATATATATATATATATATATATA
>NC_068999.1:49803266-49806169 GCF_001194135.2 Octopus bimaculoides
ATATATATATATATATATACATATATATATATATATATATACATATATGAACATGTATGCACATGTATATATCATTAGATACACACGCATTTCTTTGTTGATGCGTATATATGTATATATCTACATTTATATCTGTCTATGCATATATAATGACTTATATTATTGTTCGCTATCCATTATCACCAGGAAGGTTGTTGGCAAACGTAACATCTATTTCAATTTCTGTCATTATTTATTATGATAGATTGCAATAACGTCTGATTCCTGAGTTCCCTTGTAGATATTATACATACATTTCTTCAATGACTTTTGATACATTGAACGCTTTGATAATAATACATAAACTGAAGTTGATATTAGAAAGCAAAAATTAAAAATATCACGAAATATCACGCCATTTCAAATTGACAACACAAAGTAAATGTGCTTTGTGTGTACGAGCATGCGTTTTAGAATCAATACTTTTGAACATAGGCGCAGGCTGGCTGCGTGACAGGAAACTTGCTTCCCAACCACATGGGGCTCTGGGTTCAGTCCCACTGCGTGGCACCTTGGGTGAAGTGTCTTGAACTATAACCTCGGGCCGACCATGTGAGTGCATTTGGTAGATGGAAGCAGAAAGAAACCTGTCACACACACACACACATGAGAAAAGAGAAAGCGGTCCAGGGGTATTACCAGCCGTGGCAGAACTGCTGGGAGAAGTGTGTAAACTCTCAAGGGGAGTATTTTGAAGGTAACTCAATAAAATTTGTGAAATGTACAAAATTGTGTTTTTTTTTTGTTTCTTTATACTCAAATGTCGGACACCTTTTCAACTCACCTCTAAGGACAAAATGTCGTATCATGGTGGATAAAGTTGTATTTTCTTCTCTTTCTTTTTCTTCTTTTTTCCAAAGAACTCACTGTGGAAATCATAACTCTTTAATATCATTGTACTGTATTACATGAAACAAAGTTAAAAATACTGAAGTGAGCCAGTAAAGAAAGTACGTGTCAAAGACAAGAAACGAACTGTTGACCTTTCTCAGATATTTGCTGACATTTTTACCCACACGGAGTGTTACGCTATGGTCGCTAACTGTCGACACACTAAAATACGTTCTGTCATTTTTGAAGGTGAACAGAGGTTGAGCTCCCTATAAACACCAACGATAACACACAGTGAGGGGAATATACACGAGATTACATGGACAATCGTTATAGTGACCTCTCTTTCAATATGCAATATCTAAATGGTTTTTGGGTTCAGCGTTTAAAAAGTTGCTCTTAAGTATCAATGATTTTCATTTTTATTTTATTCTTGAAATATATATATCGTTTATTTATTTGTTTATTTATTGACGAAAGAAAATGTCTGAAAGCAACATATTTACTATAAATAATATTTCCTTTGCTCCCCATTTTTACCGCATTCACTGAGAACGTTGAAGAACGTAAAACTGTAAATCTAACAAATTATGAGTAAGTTCAGTGTAAATGTGATTAGAGCAGAAGCTCAGATATAAATGGATTATCGATAAATTTTATATTATTTGTTTTTCTGTTTTTTTCCTGTAACATGAAACCAATTCGCCATTTCTACAACCATTATTTCACTATTGGAAACAGATTTATCAATAGAACCAACGAACAATAGATGTGTAACTAACAATAAATTCAGAAATATTACACTGGATCCGATAAACAGCCAAAAGGAAATTTATATACACACACACCTGGCTCTCCATGACTTTCACTCACATACGCACACGCATAAACACACACATACGCATACACACGGGCGCACCCACTTACCAACTCACACACACGCACGCACAAACTCGCACACACACACATATTTTTGTACAACTGTTCTGCTTCCTCCCTCTCCATCTTTTTATCCGCTTTCTCTCTTTCTCTTTCTCAATTCGTTTTTCTCTTTCTCTCACCCTCTCTTCTGTGTTTTTGATAAACCTCCACATTCTCTCAGACACACCCACACATGTGCAAACACATATACAAACACACACACAAACACACACACATATGTATATATACATGTAAACAAATACATACATACTTATGCACATATACATTTATACACAATCATATATACAAATGTATGTAATTGTACATATATATATATATATATATTCATACACATATAAATACAAACACACATATATGAGAGAGAGCGAGAGAGAGAGCTGATTTTTGTGATAGAATAATGGAATGAAAATACACTGAACGAATTAGTAGAGTTGTCAACATTGCCATATCTCTGATAATTCTTCGCATGTTGTTATTCCCGGAAGGGTTTTAGCTGTATGTGGAAAGTTTTTGAAAAAATATTTATACTACCATAATGACAACTTTAATATTGAAGTAGGGCTCTGATGTGTTTGAAATGTGTAAAAATATTCAGGAGTATTAATTGTAAAGTATGTGGTGGTAGCGACTGTGAAGTTTGGAAATTACAGTATCAACAGCTCGCCTTGTCTTTTTTTAATATCTGTACTCTTTGCAACGCTGCCAGAATCGTTAGCAAGCCAGGCAAACTTTTTGGCGGCAGTTCGTCCGTCTTTACGTTCAATTCAAATTCCGCTGAGGTCGACTTTGCCTTTCATCCTTTCGGGGTCGATAAATTAAGTACCAGTTACGCACTAATCCCATGGCCGCACGTCAGTGACTGAAACAAGTGAAAGGAAACAGTTTCCGCTAAACAAAAATTCACTGACGAGGAATTGTATTATTATTATTATTATTATTATTATTATTATTATTATTATTATTATTATTATTATAATTATTATTATTTATTAATATTATTATTTTTATTATTATTATTATTATAATTATTATTATTATTATTTATTATTATTATTATTATTATTATTATTATTATTATCATCATCATCATC
>NC_068999.1:49806509-49811746 GCF_001194135.2 Octopus bimaculoides
ATTCCTGGCACTACTATTATATCAGCCGTTGCTTCCTAGACGAAATAATTTTTTTTGGAATCAAAATCAGTTTATGGTAATGCAATTATATAAATAAAACTTATTGTGATAACTGAAGAAAAGAAAATAATTCGTATCGGTAATTAAGTTAAAGCCATTAGCATAAATTAAAACCTTGAAGAAAAAATGTTGATTAATTCTTTTGATTTAATAAAAGAATTAACTGATGATTTTGACAGACACAAAAATTTAGGATATAAAAAAATATTTTGTAAGGCAAGATATATGGTTATCATGATAAGCAGGAACTTTGCCAGAGCATCGATGAATTAATCCAATAGAGATAGTTTCGATTCGGTTCGATCTCTCAGCTGAGATTGATCATTTCTATCACTTCAAATACGAGAGATTATGATTTAAGAATTATGGTACTTCAGAAACCAATACTAGATTAGCAGTTAATTCTAATTAATTGTACAATGAATCTCAACCGATTGTAACTCAGGCGCCCAATTTTTCACGACATGGCTGTTTTTTTTTACAAAGGCCCTTCCACCAATAAATGTTTCGCAAAAGTAATAGGTTATTCTAACCAAAACAGCAGTTAATTTTGAGCAATGATTTATACTCCATTTTCCTTTATACTACCCCATCAAACATGCGCTACTTTTAAGTATTGCTGTGAACTAGTGTTAGTTTTGGGGGTTTTATGTGGAAATTACTAAAAATGGAGAGGAATGAGAAATTATGGGTTTGATTTTATGACTCATGAATTGCTTGATCGATTTATAATTACGCGAGCCAATACATAAACACAATTGGTTCCATGATTAAGAAATTCACTTCCGGTTTCATATCCCTTGTATGACATGTTCCTCAATAGCTTCAAGTTGGCCAATGCAATAAGCGTAGATTTTGGTGGTGGGGGAGATATTTTGTGATAAGAGAAGAATTTAATATTTTTCTAAAGAAAAAAGCGGCGAGCTGGTAGACTTGTTAGCGGTATTTTGTCCGTTTTTAACGTCGACAGATTAAATGCCGCAGGCGCCTACTTTGCCTTTCATGCTTCCGGGGTCGGTAAAATAAGTACCAGCTCCAATCTTGTACTGTCAGCTCTATACACAACCGAAAACTTTAATAAACATATTGAACCTACTCTCTCCAGACAAATTTTAACTATATACAAAATTTATATGTGTGTGTTTGCGTTTCACTGTGTGTCTATATATGTGTGAGAATATATGCGTGTTTATTTGCTTATATATGTGTGTGTATGCATAGCTTTGTGTATGTTTGAATGTATATATGACATACATATACACGCGTGTATACAGACTATTATTAATCTAACACAAAGGTATGCGTTATTAACTTTTCAAAATGCTCATGATTAATTCTATTTAGTACAGCATGAGAATGAAAATCTAATTTCATTTAATTGAATTTATTGTAAGCATCGGTCAAATTATATCTAGCTCTTTGCTGCATAGTAATTATTTTTCTGCCAAAACTCCTCATCAGCCTTCACCTTCCATCGTCTTGTGGATCTACCGATGTATTATATTTAGCAAAGTATAGTTTCATTTTAATATATCTTCTATATTTAGGTTTTCGTTTAGCCATTACTTTCCCAGTTTATCTGACTCTCTACGTAGCAAGTTCACCTAAGCCTGCTCGCCATTGTTATAATTGTTCGCTTACTTCATTACTTGTTCCTTGCGTTGCATATACATACATATACGTACGCAGAAAACACATAAACACATACGCATGATACCAGTATGTGTGTTTAACCATTTCTTTCCCATCTTATTTGAAGGCGCGGGACTTAGTGGTTAGGGTATACGACTCACGATCGCAAGATCACGAGTTCGATTTCCGCCGGCGCGTCCTTGAGCAAGACACTTTATTTCACGTTGCTTTAGTCCACTCAGCTGGCAAAAATGAGTTGTACCAGTATTTCAAGCTGAATCTCCCTGAGAACTACGTTTAGCGCAAACGTGTTTGTGGAGTGCTCAGCCACTTGCACGTTAATTTCAAGAGCAGGCTGTTTCGTTGAACGAATTAGCTGTGTACGTGCGCGCGCGGGTGTGTATCACTGCGTATTAGTGTTTACAGAGAAATACCAAGTATTTTTGCATACACAAAATGCCGTTTTGCACAAAGCAGGGTTCAACGTAAATTTTTAGCTAAGTTCAATGTCATCCGTAAGTAATTGTATAGTTATATGTGTTTATTTACAGCCTTGCTTTGTCAACGAATATATATTTCTATATACTGTGTGTGATTGCAAAGATTTTTTTTAAAAAAGCCCTCAAATAACTGCTGTCAGATTTTAATCAAGTACCGCCATTGCATCTGGTTTTGCCCGAAAATTCCTTCAGAGCAGAGAATATACTTTCATATATAAATTGTATGTGGATACACACATACAGCTATACATACACACACACACACAAATACATACATACATATATATACATATATATATATATATATATATATATATATATATATATATATATATACACACATACGCATACTTATATGTATGAATGTGGTAGGTGGTTTATGATTTAAACTAAAGATATTTGATTCTGTCTGACTATGTTAAGAATCTTCGAGAAATCCAATACTCAGAAATAAAGAGATATATTGCCGAATACGTAATAAAGAAAGCTCAACATTTCTTAGAAAGTCCCAAGATAAAGTGTGACATGTGACTAAATAAAACCAGTGAGTAAGCGTAATTAAATTCTTTCCTGCTGTCAAATTTCTCCAATCCACTTTATAAGACAAGTCGCTTGAGGAGGAAGTACCACGTTTTCGGTAAATATACTTCTCGTGTCCTACGCAGCTTTTCACAATAACGACGTAAATTGCCAGCGAATTTTCAATTACCTTCGGCGTTTAATTTATTTACGCTATCGCTCCGTCTCCGTTCGATCCGTATTACTAGAACTGCTTATTGTCAATATTCATGAAGCTACTTGACTTAAATAAATGCCTCTACGCGTGTGAACACACCAACGTGGAATGCACATTGTGAGAACAAAAATACAGCATACTAGAAACTGAAGTCAATACAGTTATGGCTTCTGATTTTGAAGCTAGGCCAACAATTTTGAGGGAAGTATTTATCAAATACTATCGACTTGACTGGTACTTTGTTTTATTGATCTGCGTTGGAGTTTATGAAAGGTAAAGTTTGACCTCGGCGAAGTTTCAACACAACATAAAAATGCAGAACAAATGGCGTAGGGCATTTTCTCTGGCGCTCTAACAGCTATCTTCTGAATCTCTAATATTTTCCCACAAATCCATTGCCTAGGACTGGTTCTTTCGTTTATGATACAGGGTGGCTCTGTAATCACTGACGGGTTTTAAGCTTCAATAACTCTTTTATTTTTACAAATAGCTATATGAAATTTTTATTCAATATACAGGAGATAATGGTGATTTGCATTAGTCCTGTTTCATCACACCTCTGCATTGCTTATGAAAAAGGACATCTTTTAAATGGCGTCCATTTTCAGCTCCACACTTTATGGGGTACAATTCTCTTTGGCGTACTGCTCTCAGATTTTCAGAGCCTCCAAACCGACAATTTTGTCTGTTGATGAACCCATTCAAATGAAAATTTTGAGTAAAATTTGGGTCATTTCAAACTAATTCCTGGATTCTGACAACGTATTGATGCCTGTTTTCATAGTACTGGAGCTTCAACTACTGAACCAACTATGGTTTCAAAGGACGTCGACGATTATAGAATTATGTACAATATTATTGTTACGACTTCATCTGTAATTGGATCTTCGAATATTTTGACGACGAGAATTCAGTCGCTCGATTAACAGAGCGATTGACACTGAGCGAGCGAATAAGGGGCTAGAATATTCTACAAATGCCTAATTCTCTAGCGGAATGAGACTTGTAATACAGAGGAAAACCAACTCATTGAATACAGAGACAATCCATCTTCTCAACAGTTTGCCTTTGTCCTGTTCCTTCGTTAAGACTTGGAGCGGCTTGAAGCTAAAAACAACTTTTCAAGATGATATGTTGGGGGATTGAACCTCGAGCCACCCGACTGCGAAGCTATTTTCTTAGCCATTCGACCTCGAAGCCTCTTCGTACGTAGCGCTTTGAATATGAAGTAAAATCGAAGACACACAAAATTCGTTCTAATTTTGACACAAGCCCAGTGATTTTAGGGATTTCGTGGAACCCAGTGCTCAAATGGTATTTATTTTATCGACCCCGAATGGCAAAGTCGAGTTCGGTGGAATTTGAACTTCAGAACTAGACAGCCGTGAGAAGAAATGCTGCTAAGCATTTTGTCCAATGATTTGCTAACGATTCTACCAACTCGCCGCCTTACACATAGAGCAATATTGATGTTATTTGTTAGACAACAGACCGATAAACCATGGAGGAAATCGAAGAAATAATCTATTTTAGATAAAACATTTATATTATCTGTAATATTCTAAAGACAATTGAATCATAATCTATGAAAGGAAATCGAAGATATGTTATATACTCAACATTATATTATTCGCAAGACAACTGACTGATAAGCTCTGGAATAAAATCAAAGACACTTTGTTTCAGATAAAACTTCTATATTGTTTATATTATTCGATAGAGAATCGACTGATAAATGAATATTCTAAATTAAGTATGACATATACATTGTCCATATGTTATTAAAATTCACAGTTCAATGGAATAGCTAATGTACTTGCTTCCAAAAGTCCAGCCATAATTTTTTTGTCTGATATGAAAACAAGGATGTGCGTTTTGTTAAGATAGACGGTAGCTTTACCAGTGTAACTGTACTGTAGCAGAATAATATTACAGGCAGGCTATGTCTTCTATTTCTTTCCAGAGTTGAGATTATTTGCTTTTTGTCATAAAGATAAAAATAATAGATAATAACATTCCATGGGGAAAAGAATATAGTTTTCAAGAGTTCTCTCCGAATGTTGCACCAGTACTTGACTGGTACTTATTATTCTATCGACACCGGAAAGATGAAAGGAAAACGACGACGACGATGACAAATGACGATGATGATGAAGATGAAGATGATGACGATCAATACTGAGAAGAATGTAAAAGACTAGGATGGTGTTTTCTGTTTTTTTCTGTACAAGTATATGCATGTATGTTTAGGTGTGTATGTAAGGGTGTGCTTTTGCGTGTGTGTGTGTGTGTGTGTGTGTGTGTGTGTG
>NC_068999.1:49814827-49815464 GCF_001194135.2 Octopus bimaculoides
TGACGACGACGATGATGATGATGATGATGACGACGACAACGACGACGCTGGAAAATATATTTATAACGATGGGATGTAAGGAGAGAGCGATAACTATGGTTTTATGGACGCCCTTTCTTAACTGGTGATTAACCCTGCTTAAAATCAGACTCTCATTAAACATCCAGCTGACGTGATACCGTCTAGATGAGAGGTCATATTATCTCTGAATATCCATACATATTAACCTGCACCTGTACATGCGTGTGCCTGTGCGTGTGTACATAGAGAAATACAGGTAAATATATATGTGCGTTTATGGATGCATGTATGTGTATATATGTATGTATATATATGTATGGATGTGGTCATGTGCATTTGCGCATGTGATGATGACATTGAGCTAAAAGAAGCAGAAGCTATCACTGGAGCAGCTAACCGCTTTTGATTTAAGATGCAATAAAACTAATTAAGGTACAACTGTTAAAAGAGAGCAGTTGTAACAGGTTTACTGGCCTTCTGCCACTCTTTGGCGAGGAGAACTGAACTGCTGATAGTAAATCAGGAAAAACGATAGCATGATATACATACATACATACATGCACACATACATATATATATATATATATATATATATATATATATATATATATATACA
>NC_068999.1:49816350-49816995 GCF_001194135.2 Octopus bimaculoides
GTGTGTGTGTGTGTGTGTGTGTGTGTGTGTGTGTGTGTGCGCCTGCATGCATGTATGTATGTATGTATGTATGTATGTATGTATGTATGTATGTGTAAGTAGTTTACATCGGTTTATCGGTTATTTTTGAAGATACAGTTGTGTAGCTGTGTGATTCTGTGTGCGTGTGTGAACGCAAATTACTATTGGATTTCTGTACCCGATACCCTTTATAGTTATGCTCCAATGCACACAAAACATTTACCTCGAAATATCTCGGGCATGAAAAGAATATAACCAGCAACATAATGCAGTAAGCGACCTCATGCAGGGACATATGAGAGCCTGTGGGTTTCAGACGTTATATAATGAACTCCCAAAACACACATACAGTTATATATATATATATATATATATGTACACACACACATATATATATATACACACACACATATGTATATACATATGTCTATATATGCATGTATGTATGTATATATTATACATATATATATATATTATATATATGTTAAAAATATCTATGTATTATATATATAATATATATTATATATATACATATGCATATATATATTATACATACGTTATATATATCTTCTCCATTTTCTAATTGCTATATAATATATTATATATATATATATATATATATAT
>NC_068999.1:49817336-49818281 GCF_001194135.2 Octopus bimaculoides
ATATATATGTATGTATATACATACATAAATAGATAGAGAGAGATAGATATGTATATATATATATTTATATGTACGTATAAATACGTCAAATGCTTACATATATATATATATAAATATATAAACGTATGAATGTATGAACTATATATGTTTATGTATATATACATATAAATAGATAGATAGATAGATAGATAGATAGATAGATAGATAGCTAGAGAGGGAGGAGGTAATACTTTTTGCAAGAAGGGAAAACCAAAACCAAGCCAAAGAGTTTGATTACCTTTGAAGACATCGATATCAAGTAGTAATAGAGTTTAGATATTAAAATGCGTGGAGATTAAATAAATAACACTTGACATGTCGGCACACCAAATACAAAAGACGTTCATTGTGGCGGTTTCTTGCGTTCCTTTGTCTTCGCTTGTTGACTTTTACTCTCAGACTCCTTTTACTAACGCCAGACATTTGTTTGCCCTTTTCTTTCATTTAGCTTCTACAATATACACACATACATACGCACAACCATACTCTTCATTCCTGCACACACAGACACACACACACACACACACACTCATATAAACCCATATACATACTCTGTCTATATGTATGTGTGTTATATATATATATATATATATATATATGTATGTATGTATTTACACACACACATATGCACCTATTACACGTACATAGTATCTATGTTATATTTGGTATCGTTAAACAACTTAGTGAGGCGCAGCAATATCATATTTATTGATGGCGGGCTCTATATATTTGGTAGAGTAGAGTCTAATATATTGATAATATTGCTTTGACCGGCACTTCAAGTTTCGCCTTTGACTGTTTATTTAATCAGTGAAGTCGTTAAAGGCGAGACGAAACTTCATATCCCAAACAAAGTAAACCTTACACACACACACACACACAC
Organism: Octopus bimaculoides; assembly: GCF_001194135.2. NCBI lineage: Eukaryota > Metazoa > Mollusca > Cephalopoda > Octopoda > Octopodidae > Octopus > Octopus bimaculoides. The sequence goes on from NC_068999.1 coordinate 49,818,259, forward strand.
ACACACACACACACACACACACA
>NC_068999.1:49821092-49822642 GCF_001194135.2 Octopus bimaculoides
TTTCTTTCTTTCTTTCTTTCTTTCTTTCTTTCATCCCTTCTCATTTCCGCAGTCTCTCCCTTCCTTTCTCTCTTCCGTTCCCTCTCTCTTTCCTCTCTTCCTTTATCTCTCACCGTTTGATTCGATCAACGGAACAGCCTGCTCGTGAAATTAGCGCGCAAGTGGTTGAGCACTCCACGGACACGTGTACCTTTAACGTAATTCTCAGAGAGAGTCAACGCGACATAAAGTGTGACAAAACTGACCCTCTGAAATACAGATACTACTCATTTTTGCCAGCTGAGTGGACTGGAGCAACATGAAATAAAGTGTCTTGCTCAAGGACGCAACGCGTCACCGGGAATTGAACTCACGACCTTACGATCTCAAACTGAACTCAAGACCTTACTAATAGCTTCATGTTTTTATGATACTTTAAATACGTCGTGTATCTCCAAGTAATCTTCCAGTCTCTGTTTATGCGTTATTTATATTTTAAAAATTAAGGACCCTGAACAGTGAGAAAATAAGGGAAAATAAATTCACTCACAAATTATTAGACGCCCTGGGGCTATAGCAGAAGACACTTCTAGGTGCCGTGAATTGGAGCTGAACCCGAAATCACGTAATTGCAAAACAAACTTGGGTATTGATTAAAAAATTTTTTTTTATTAATTGTGATTTCAAATTTTGGCTCCAGGCCAGCAATTTCGAGAAGGAAGCAAATGGATTGCAACAACCCCAGTACTCATCTTGTACTTATTTTATTGACCTCGAAAAGCTAAAGGGTAAGGTCGACCTTGGCGAAATTTGAACTCAGAATGTGAAGACGGACGAAATTCCGCTAAGCATTTTGCACGACGTGGTTAACCATTCTGCCGGCTCGCAGCCTTTTTTCTTTTTAATTTTGAAGGCAAGAAAATAAAACCTTCCCAAATATGTAATAGACAAGGCGATAAGGGCTCTATGGGGTTTAGTGGACTTGCTGAGAATTCACCTTACACATTTATGCATTTGCTACAAAATTTACGACGCTGTATTATAAATTCATGTTAAACTCCTCCAAGATTCATCAAACAAAATCAATTACTTGGTGTCAGCGCCAGCAAACCAATCACCAGACAACTAAAGTGAGATAAAACACGAAGTGTCGCGAAACCTAATACATAACAGAATGTAAAAAAAAAAACGGCACAATTATAAAAACAAAAAAGAAACAAAAGCAAGCGGGGAATTATAGAATAAATCATTGTTCAGAATGGGTTGCTGTCATTAGGAGCGGTCGGCGATAAACAATACATGTTGCTTAAATTTTTCATTCTTTTGTTTTATCTTAAATATGTAGGCACCAGACTGTTGAAAATGTCTACGAAGGAAATCATTGAGTCAAACCTTCGACGACACATTCATACAGACCGAATTGCACACAAAAGTATATGCATATGGGTGTGTGTCTGTGTGTGTGCGCGTGTGTGTGTGTATGTGTGTGTGTGTGTGTGTGTGTGTGTGTGTGTGTGTGTGTGTCACTGCGTATTTGCAAAAACGCGCGTGCGAACTCGTGTATATGTATG
>NC_068999.1:49823650-49824440 GCF_001194135.2 Octopus bimaculoides
ATATATATATATATATATATATATATATATATATATATATATAAACGTACTACATATATAGAGAGGGAGACAGACAGACAGACAGACAGTTGTAAGGGTGGAATGAGAGAAAGCTGTAAATACATTTATTATATGTGCAGCTGTACTCTTGCGTATATCATTCGGTTGCCAATTTCCTATGACATGGTCTTCACAACTTCCCCCCTCATATCTCACTTTCCCATCGATTCTAAACACGGAACATCCTGGCCGAGTAATAAATCATGTATATGCGTACGCTTGCTTCGTGCATGGATTTGTATGTGAATGTGGATCTTTGTATGTGCATGTGGGCGTCTGTGTGTGTACGTGTTTCTCTCTGTGTGTGTGTGTGTGTGTGTGTGTGTGCATTTCTCCACCTGTGTAGGATTTTAGGAAATAAATGAAGATCTTTTGCAACAATCTATCACATGTCCATGCACTAACCCTTAGTGTCGTGTGCTGCAGCCAGAAGGATCGTCGTGCCGCTTCGCTGACTTCACATACATACATACATACATGCATACATACATACATTCATACATATTCATACATTTTTAAATATATGTATATCCATGTACACATACACACACACATACACACATATATATAATTAACAGATGATATCGAGAGAATCCCAATATAGAAAACACTTTGTTGCGCTCAAATGATTTGAACTTGCACTCTCTCTCTCTCTCTCTCTCTCTCTCTCTCTCTCTTTCTTTCTCTCTCTTTCTCTCTCTTTCTCTCTCTCTTTCTATCTCTCTTTCTC
>NC_068999.1:49824538-49826494 GCF_001194135.2 Octopus bimaculoides
TATATATATATATATATATATATGGATAGATAGATAGATAGATTGATTGATAGATTGATAGATAGATAGATTTTTTATTATTGATTATATATATGTGTGTGTATATAAGAAGCAGGCCAGTACTGGAGTTGATGAAATCGACTGCCCCTCTTCCTCCAATATTTCAGACCTTGTACCAGTTGTCAAAATTATTCATTGGAGAAGATAAAATAAAGTTTGCATTTGCATATATATATATATATGGGAGAATTTAAGAACAAAACAACAGACGAAGACAGGTGGTGTAAACAACAAATGGATGTATTAGTTTAACGCTCGGGAATAGAGAAAGTCTTTGACGTTTCGAGCCTACGCTCTTCAACTGAAAGGAACACAGAAAAAAATAAAGAGAGAAACAAGGAGAAAGATATATAAATGTAGTGGTCAGCGATCTATTATGGCGAATGCCGGACATATATAATTCAACTCTTCACTCTAGTGTAAGACGAATTTTTGAAAATTCAACACCATCTTAATTTTATTAAGCATAGCGATTTTTCCACTCCTCTTTTTAAGCCTTCACATCCCCGGTTCCCCCCCTCCCGGATGGTGGAGTGATTGTAACCCACCCAGCTCTCTTCCTAATGAGAAACACTCGATTACGGTAACAAACACCAGAATTGTGATATTCCATCCACTGAATTTGCAAAATATTTCCAATGAATTTGGGGATAGGTTTTGCTAGAAACAACGCCTAGATTAATTCCACAATGTTTTGGATTACTTTACGAAATGTCATTATTGATGCCAAAACAACAGGAAAAATAGAAAACAGAAAATACTTCCAATATAAAATTCATGTTTATGATTTTTCTATTTATTTATTTATTTATTGTCACAGAAAAACATCTGTTTTCAATTATGGTAAATAATACAAAAAGAATCTAAAGTTAGAAATAGAAAAGTAATCTGATTTAATGCAAGGAAGAATATTTATTTCGAATTATTGATAATGGAGTTTGTTGTCGGTTCGGTTGAATCTTGTGTAGAAGTTGTTCATACACAATAGGGAAATTAGAATGAATAGACCGTATATGGCTAGTTTAAATGGTTTTAATTTTCATACACGATTATAAGAGAATAAGATGAAAAAGTAGTCTTTGATTTCATAGAATATCATTCCATTTGGACAAGTCATATTTAACGAAGAGCTTTACTGAAATTTCAGTCTTTGCTTTTAGCGGATAATTCATGATTGATTGGGAAGAATCAAAGCTATCCTTTAGTGGGTTAGATGCTAATGTGCTGCACTATGAACCGAAATGATGTTTAAAACTACTCTGTGCCTGGGTTCCAGTCTAAGGCTTTACTCTGCTTGTTAACACTGCCTGGTGCTGATGCAGCTGAATTTTTCCTGGCCTTGCGGTCCATTGGTGCAACTCAGTCAATGTTGTTGGCTGTGTGTTAGTTAAATCTACGGCTCTAAATCAGCCCAGGTTTGCTTCTCTTCAGTATTTCACATTCATAACGGCTTAAAAGCTAGAAACTGCTCAGAATTGACCTTTTACCGTAAGAGATAACGTATGTGTGTACGTATGTATGTATGTATGTATGTATGTATGTACGTATGCATATATGTATGTATGTATTCCCACCCTTTCCCTATTCTTCTCTCCCTTTCACCGTTCTCTCTCTCTCTCACTCTTTCTCCTTGACTCTCTCGTCGCTGACACGTGACGAAAGGGGATCTATGCTTCTGTCCATTTCCTTCCTAAAGAAAAGACGTGCCTTTTCCTGTCTTCTCTCATGGCTCGTCTACCTAGCGTTCATAATAATTTTTCTATCATCTTGGCTCAACAGCCCTCACCGTTTGTTTTTACTGTCTTGTTCTCACTGTCTTTACTGTCTTGTTCTCACTGTCCTGTTCTTGTTAACACTTTCACCCACCGCAAAAAATCCCAAATTTTATTTAATTTG
>NC_068999.1:49827201-49828851 GCF_001194135.2 Octopus bimaculoides
ACGTAAATTCTCCTATACGATGGAATGTATATTTTACTTCCGTGTGAATTGTACTTTCCATTTCAAAAGATGTTTATGTAGAGGAACCTACAGACGCGCGCGTGCGGGTATGTATACGTATATCACACACATACGTACTCACTTGCAACGATTCACACGCATATATGTGCGCACATGTTCGTGTGTGTGTGTGTGTATGTGTGTGTGCATGTATGTACGTGTGTGTGTGTATGTGTGTGTGTGTGTGTGTGGCTGTTGCTTGCGGACATAGAGACTCACAAATATACATTCGCATTTGTATGGCTCTCGTTGCCAGACATACATGCATACATATACAAACACATACATTCATATACCTATTCATACATACACACACATACATATATAAGGATACATACATTCCAGTATTATATATATATGTATATACATATATATATATCCATGCATACATATATATATACATATATATACACACACATATATATATACGTATACACATACGTGCATACATACATATACATACACATACATACACACACATACATACAAATATACGTACATGTATACATACATACACACATACATGCATACATAGATACAACATACATACACACACATACATAAATACATACATGCATACATACATACATACATACATACATACATGAAATCCACAAACAAAAATAACAAGCTCTAAGCTCCTATTCCTGTTTCCTCTCTAACCTTCTCGCTATGTTTTCGCCTCTCCCATTTGTCGCTTGTTCTACTTGGCATTTACACAGAGAACAATAGCTTCCATTGCAAGAATTTTAAACTGTAAAAGTTATCTTCCTGCAACAAATTTTGGCAGATACTTCTTGACAGAATTCCTACATGGTTCTCATCAGCAATGTTTATTGATTGCTGCAACAGAGGAAAACCGCCTATGATGATGATGATGATGATGATGGGGGTTCATGATGTTGATGATTATGATGATGGGGGTTCATGATGTTGATGATTATGATAATGATTGTGAGAATGATGATGATGCTGAAGACGACGACGACGACGATGAGGAGAAATAGAAGTATATTTAACGTTTCGGTTGTAAACCTTTCATCAGAAATACAGAAAAAACAGAATTATCAGAAAAATCCAAAACAGAAAAAATTGTAGGGAAGACAGAATAACAATGTAATCAAATGTAACAATTCCTTTCTCTTCTTTATTGCCACCTACAAGTTACAGCCAATCGTACAAACCCATGCTGGGTAAAAAAAAAAAAGAAGTTAAAAGCAAGATAACAAATATGAAAATAACATCAGTAAAGAATCAGGAAGAATTAAAGCTACAACTTTGCGAAGAATATGCGACAGAGAGAGAAGAAAACTACAAATGGGGAAAAATGTAATTAGATAAAGAAGAATATACACTAAAGAAATGGTTGTATGAATGAATAAAAACAAAATATGCACTCAGAAAAAAAAAAAACATGGAAAATATAACAAAAACTGAAACACAAATAAATACGCTTATGTAGAAAATGAATGAAAATATCTGTGAAGCAAGATGGCGACAGAATGCGTTGTATGCTTGTGTGTGCCAATATGTGTGTATATGTATACATGAGTATATATATATGTATATATATATATATATATATATATA
>NC_068999.1:49829394-49830335 GCF_001194135.2 Octopus bimaculoides
ACATATACCAGAAAGGAAGAGTGGTAAAAACATTAAACGTTATCGAGAAAGAAAAAAGGTTATACAATACAGAGAAGAATCAGGTTAAAGAAAGAAAAAAAGTTAGAAACAAAAGAAAGAAAGAAAGAAAGAAAATAAAGAAAGAGAACGAACAGAAGAAAGACAGTAAATAGAGCTAAAAACAAATAGATTTCAGACAAAAGAAATGTAAGAGCAAAGTGAACGAGAAATACGGAGTGAAAAAGGAAGAGCCAATGGAAACAACTAGGGAAAAAAAAAAAAAAAATTTATAAAAAAGTGATTTAAAGAAAAACAAACGAAGGAACAGCGGACAGAGGAAAAGTATGGGAAAAGAAAAGCAAAGGAAATGAAGGAACAGATTGCTAAGCATAAATAAAGCTCGCGTTCTGTGTGTGAGTGTGTGTGTGTGCGTGTGTGTGCGTGTGTGTGTGTACGCACGCGTGTATAAATGTGTTGAATGTATGTATGTATGTAAACATGCATATATATGCATATAAATACGTGCATGTGTATACATATACATTACATATAACCAAAGAACCTCATGTGTATAAATATATACGTGTGTATGTGTGTATGTATGTATGTATGTATGTATGTATAGATAGTCCGTATAAATACTGTAGGCACATATGTGAATACCTTCACGGTATGGTACAGTCATACATAAATACTTATATAGAGAGATACATACACACACATATAGGCAAATATACGTATGCGCACACCTGCAAACTTTCTATGTAGCTGTATCATTATCGAGCTATCTATCTATATATATATGTATATATGTATATATGTATATATGTATATATATGCATATAACTGTATATACAAATATATATGTGTGTATATATACATATACATATATAATACAATGTATATATATATATATATATATATATATATATATATATATA
>NC_068999.1:49830345-49832157 GCF_001194135.2 Octopus bimaculoides
TATATATATATATATATATATATATATATATATATATATGATTTATATTGAACAAAATGAAAAAAGAGGAGTGTGGGAAAATTCCTGAAGGTAAAATTGAAAAAAGGTCTGAAGAAACAGAAACTACAATGTTCTGTTCGTGATGTTACAAAATTAACAAATGAAAAATCTGAGAAAAATGTTTAATTCCAACAAATTAGTGGGTATGTCAACGGGAATGGTGGTTAGATTCTGTAGTGAACTTACATACATGCATACACACATATCCACATATATACATTCATACATATATATATATACACGTACATACATACGCACACACGTACTCGCATGCATGTATGCATACATGCATAAATACATACATACATACATACATACAAACTTTCACGCTTAGATACTTTCATATATAAATATATACAAACATACATGCATAGACACACACGTACGCACATACGCCATATCATGCCATCGGACTTTATCTTCTTGATGGAAGCGTAGGGACACAATTGTGGCATGCGGCGTGTCTTGGTCATTTTAGACGCGGCGGATATCATCCTTCTCCAGCATTGATTACTGTCAAAGTGGCCGACAAAAAGAAAGGGATATAGAAAAAGAAAATATCTGCCTTTTGTGAAGAACTTTATTTATCCATCCCAAGATTATGAAAGGCAAAGCTGACCTCGGTGCAAAATTTAAACTCAGTACGTGGAACCATGGAACAATTACCACAATGCAATCTAACTGATATTCTAACGCCTTCATCAATTGAGTGCCTTAGAGATCCGTTTTAAACAACATTAACACTTTACAATCGAAATGACTCCACCTGTGTATCTGAAAACCTTACCTATGCTCAAGTTTAAAGAGAACAATATTGGTCAAACTCGGGTGTCCTTAAGACAACGCATAACTCTACATGCATTACACTTTAAAATGTAGGAATACAGACGAATAAAACACGTGCTAGAAAGAAACAGTTAAATTTTACTAAGAAGAAGAAGAAGAAGAAGAAGAAGAAGAAGAAGAAGACGTTGATGACTATAATGTCGATGTGGCATAAGAGCAGTAGCATCTGAAAGAACAGTAGAAAAGCTACAATGAGGGCGAAGGGAGTGATAAGGGAGGTGATTTTGATGGTTGTGATATTGATGATGATGATGATGATGACGACGACGACGAGGAGGAGGAGGAGGAGGAGAAGTAGGAGGAGGAGTAGGAGGAGGAAAATTGTGATGATGATATTAACGACATTGAAAACGATGACGACAACAACGACGTCTACGTTAAAAGCTTAAAGAAATTCCGAACTACAACACGAAAAGAGAGAAGGGAATAAAAAGAAGAAGAGCAATTAAAAACACTACTTTTGTGTAGGATTCTGCTAAACCAATTTTATTGTATTGTATTTGGGTGAAATTCTTTAGAATGTAACCAAAGCGGAACAATTCGTCAAACGTGATGTTGAAAGCCACAACGGATTTAACGGAGACTACGAAACTTTAATCCCAAACTTACGTCCGCCCGACCTCACTCACACACACACATACATACACACACATACACAAACAAACACACACACACACACACACATACACACACACATATATATAAAGAGAGAGAGAGAATTATAATTGGTGTATTATGAAATTGTATCTATTTATGTGAGTTCCTCTGTGTGTGTGTGTGTTTGTGTGTGTGTGTGTGTGTGTGTGTGTGTGTTTGTGTGTGTGTGTATGCACGGGATATCAACAACCTTTCGAGTGGAAGTAGTATGTGTGTGTCTATATGTGCATATATATATATATGTATATA
>NC_068999.1:49832379-49836486 GCF_001194135.2 Octopus bimaculoides
ATATATATATATATATATATATACATATATATATATATATGTATATATGTATGTATATATTTACACAATCATGACGTATGTTTGCATGCACATGTGAATGCGTGCAGTGTGCACGTTTGTGTTTATATATATTTGTCATCATCTTCATCATCGTCTGTCTTTTGCAAATTGCTTCTAATGACGTCAAAGAATGCCATAAAGAAAGAAAAGCCATTACGGCGCAAAATATTTCTTTTAATCTCACTAATTATAAAAACATTTAATGCTAATTACTTAATTACAAAACCTTAATATGCTGTTGCAGGTACGTACTGAAATGTCATTTTTGTCGCCATCAGCCAATAGCTTGCTTCATTCCATCACCCACTAAACTTCACCTCGTCTTTCAAAGAACCAAACAAAGAAAAGTAAAAAACAGTAAGAATTACAATGTAAAAATAAATAGGAACAATAACAGCAAAAATAAATGACAAAATTGTATAGAGACGAATATATTCTGTATTCTATATTCTGTAAATAGCGAGAGGATGCTAGAATTAGAGAAGCAGATGACGAAAGAGAAGTGCTGTTTCTTGCATTACAAACCTATAAGAAATATGCTTGCTAAGTCTAAACATGCGTTCTACTTATAGAAATTGTGGCGACGCTGCTTGCAATAAATCATCTTCGTTAAATACATAGCACTCAACGTGCTGCTTGATTGTTAATAGTAAATGGTTAACGGTTACCATATGATTATTTAGTTAACCATTAACCAGTATATGAGTTGCTTTTTACTTTTTACGTGTTTCAGCCATTAGACAACTGCGGCCATGTTAGGGCACCACCTTGCAGAATTTGTAGCCGACTGAATCGACTCCACTACTTGTTTTTAAAAAAATTTATCCATTTTTTTATATATAAAGGTTTTATAAGACTGGTACTTATTCAGTTGGATCTATTTACCGAACCGCTTAGTTACGAGGATGTAAACATAACACTGTTGTCAAGCGATGATGGAATACAATCACAAACACAAAGCACACAGACACACGTGCGCACGCACAGATACACACACACTCATGTATAGACACACACGCACTCATGTATAGACACACACAGGTGACCACATAAATGCAAAATAAAGTGAACAAAATAGTACTCGAATACCAAAAGTAGAGTAATATGCTTTTATTAAAGCTGCAAAATTGTCACAAAAACTCTTACTCAGAGTTTCACGCTCCCCTTCGTCAGACAGTTGTGATGAAAACACAAACATTTTTCATCACAACTCTCCGACAAACGGGAACGTGAAACTCTGAGTATGTGTTTTGTGATAATTTTGCAGCTTTAATAAAAGCATATATATATATATATATCATAGATACTGGCGTGGCTGTGTGGTGATATGCTTGTTTCCCGACCATATAATATTAGGTCATGTATGTATGTCTCTGCTATTTTTTAATTGTTATAAATCTTCCACTGAGAGGGGAAGCGGTTTCCAACAAAGATACAAAGCACCATCTTTGGGATGTAGTTAACACAGACACATTCACATTTGGAACTTGAGAAAAGTCTTGCATATTTTTACTGTATATATTTCTTAAAGTTATAAATTTAAGAAACAGTCGTGCCAATTCAGATTTTTTAGCCGCAAAGCTATAAACGAAATTTTGTTACTAACAGATATCTGTTACAAAACCGACCTACATATAAGTAGCCAATATCACTTGTTATATGATAAATATCTTAGCCATTTTTAAATACAAGTAATGCAGAGAAAAGGATATGGTCGTAGCTAGACGTGATCGCAAATAGGTTTTTCTACTCCAGATAATAACCATTGCATTCACTTAATATCACATTGCTTTTTGGAGAGGCATTAATGTTACAACAAACCATTTCCTAGTCTACAAATATCAGACATCATGTCTAATCGAAAGGAAACAATGGCTGCTTCAGTGAACATTTGGCTTTTAAGAATTCCCAAAACCTAAAAGAATAAATCGATATACGATAAGTCTTCTACTGAAAGGATTAATTCACTAATAACACTTGGGATTTAAATACCCTCTGTTAAACACGTATATGTTATTAGTATGTGTATACTTTGAAGTATCATGAAAGCTTTGTTACAATAGAGATATCCAAGACTGTATAGCGTCCGCCTACATTGACGCAATCCCGTTTGATACAGCGTTATCGCAAGATAATATTCCACTGACAATAAATATATTTCGAATTTCATCTTACCAAGGTCGATAAAATAAACACTTTTAAGTTACTGGGATCTTTCAGTCAATAAATACGTTCTTCTGTCATAAAAGAATATATAATGTATCTAAAAACTACGTCCTTATATGTGCGTATATGCTATGTACATATACGCAGGCGCAGTTATGGCTGCATGGTTAAGAAAATCGCTTTGCTATCATGTGGTTTCGGGCTAAGTTCTACTGTACTGGGTCGATGTAATCGATTTACCCCCTCGCCGAAATTGGTGGCATTGTGCCAAAATTTGAAACGAATGTTATATTTACGAAACTTCTAACTGAATCTGGAATAAACTGGGATTTTCTGGATGAACTTGGATTTTCAGAAAGAGTGACTGACCGGCTAATTCGTACATTAGAAGTGCAATCTGTGAATGGAACAGAAAATATCTGCAAAACTTTTTTCAAGTTCCAAATGTGAATTTGTCTGTTACCTACATCCCAAAGATGGAGCCTTGTATCTTTGTTGGAAACCGACTCAGTGGAAGATTTATAATAATTAAAAAGAGATATGCATGCATACATACATACATACATACAAACATAAGCCGTAGCCACTCATAATAAAAAGGGATATTGATGGAATGTCCCCTCAATGAAATGTAAACACAACAAACCTGATATAATGATTTGGGATAGAGAAGAGAAACTGTGCACTGTTGATGAAGTTAGCTGTCCAGTGGCTACTAACATAAAGCTGAAGATCAGTGAAAAAGGGAGCACTTACGCTGAACTATTGAAAAATCTGCAGTTACTCAATCCAGATTATAAGTTCAGGTTAATACCTGTAATTCTTGGGGCCCTGGAATATGTAAAACACTGCCAAAATACCAAGCTTGGGAAATTTGGCTTCTCAAAACCACAAAGAAGAAATCTAATTCGAAGATTACAGATCCAATCCATTATTGGAACTGTAAAAATCTGTAAAACTTTCCAGAAGTTTATCATTTAAATATATATGAGCATGTCTAGATATGTAACTATATGCATGAGAATGCATACATAGAATATACAATTATGCACATACATATATACATACATACATACATACATACGTACAAACAAAAAATTCTTGTTCTTGATGTTGAAATTCTAATGAAGGAACTTTGAATCAACGTTAGAAACCGGCTCTTTCTATATTGGCACGAAATCTTGAAATAAAACTGAACAATGACATACATAGATGGGCGGACGGACGGATGGATAAACTGACAGACTGGTAGATAGATAGATAGATAGATAGATAGATAGATAGATAGATAGATAGATAGATAGATAGATGGACAGCAGTAGATATAGACATGGATACGTGCGTGTATGAGAAAACGTGTGTGTGCATGTAGAAAAAATACCCATCTGTTTGAGAGAGTGTCTGTATGTCTGCATATATACATATTTTATGTTGTTTTAGATATTTCTTGTCATTGGCTATTGATTATAAAGAAACTATTTACTCGTAGCAATTAACAATTACCGTATAAGCTCACCAATAAAATAATTCATGAGGTTAACAATGACTGTTGTTTAAGCTGGCTATTTTCAACAAATATGTTCTTACGAGAGAAACTTATGAATATTCATGATATTCATATTATTCATTGAGCTTCATTTTAGTCTGTGGATGGTAGAGAGAATGAAGGTATACTTTAGACATATATACGTTCATACGTATATAGACTCAAGCATATATACGTACATACATTTGCACATAGAAGCAAATATACATATATCGCATGCAAACATTCTTCATCGAAGTAAATGTATATAATCATATATATGTGTGTGTATATGTGTGTGTGTATGTGTGTGTATATATATATATATATATATATATATATATATATATATATAT
>NC_068999.1:49837278-49842594 GCF_001194135.2 Octopus bimaculoides
ATATATATATATCAGTATTTATGTATGTACATATGAATACATGCATACAATCATGCATACATGCATACTATATCAGTGCATGAATACAAATCTGTGGGTGTTGATACAATACCTTTCCTTTCTAATCATATACGATTATAAATACAATCTTATATCTAAGGAAATTCGAAGCGTATGTACTTCATCTTGGGTAATTACTGTTTTAAGGCACGTTTCGAATTCTGCTAACGTTGTTTCTGAAATAAAGAGGCTCAACTTCTGTTTACTGATAATAAGAACCTGTGAAGTTAATTAATAATGCACTTATTACCAAATTTTATTTACCTTCGAATTGATAATATGCATACCAGTGTGCACTATTTATTTGGTTGTGTGGTAAGAAGTTTGCTTCCCAGCCACAAGGTTCCGGGTTCAGTCCAACTGTGTAGCGCCTTGAGTGGGTCGCGAAATATTTTTCCAACGAGATTTCCGTATCCCTGTTATGAATTCATTTGCATACAGCCAATCAGTGTTCAGCAATCAAACTAATTTATGAGCGCATAACAAGTGATAGGCGACAAGATAAGGTCACTTGGGTAAGGAATGACCATGCTTCTTTTCTCTTTCAATGATGCTTGTTGTTCTTGTTCTTGTTTCAACCTTGGCTGCGTCTGCGTAGTTATTTGTGTCGCTGAGAGACTCGGTTCATGAGACATCTTAAACATATTTTTACGTCACATCGTGTCACTTGCTATTGGGTATTATAGAGAATTATTAATTACCTTTTTACTGTTTAATTCGTTCGTGGACATCATTAGCTATTGTAGAAATATCCTAAAAATATCTTCCAAAAAGAAAACAGGGAATGGTTAGTTCTAATGATTCCATAATTTATTGTTCTGCTACTACTTATATTACTTTTAGCTTTTGTTACTTTCTTCTTTTCTTTTTCTTCTGCTTCTTCTACGTCTTCAGCTTTTTCTTCCTCATCCTCCTCCTCCTCCTATTCTTCTTCTTCTTCTTCTTCTTCTTCTTCTTCTTCTTCTTCTTCTTCTTCTTCTTCTTCTTCTTCTTCTTCTTCTTCTTCTTCTTCCACTTCTACCTCGTCTTTTTTTTTTTCCTTTTCACTCTGTGTTTTTCTCCATTTTCATCTTCTTTCCTTTCATAGCTTTCTTTCTATTGAATTAGAATGTTTAAGAAAGAGTGCGCTAATGTAATTAATGTCTTACAATTTCAGCTTACAGGCAAATTTCTATTTATACAACCAAATCAGTCCGTAGCGAAACAGTCCCTAAGGTTCTTCAGTCAATTATTGATTAATTAATATACCAATTACACCAGTTAAAATCCAGATTCCCAGTCATTACACAGCACACCCGCGCGGCTTCATGCACGCACAAACACGTGTACACAAGCAGACATACACATTTATGTATTAATTACCTCCGCCTTCGCTAAGGCGGAGGTATTTTTTCAGTCGTATTTGCTTGTTTCTTTGTCCGTGGACAAGATATCTCAAGAACCGCTGGATGAATTCGGATGAAACTTTCAGGGATGTTTGGCCTCGTGACCAGCACGAACTGATTAGATTTTGGAATCGATCCGGTACCGGACAAGGATTCTGGATTATTTTGCCTGTCTTTTTTTTTTTACTTAATTTTTGAGAGCAGACGGGTTCATTTTTAATATTCTTGCTTGTGAGAGCAGTCGAGTTTATTTCGGATATTCTCATTTTAAAAACTCATCTCTGGCTAATCGTTGACAGGACGTTGGTGTGGCTTTGGCGGAGGTTTGCGCTCTCTGAGTGCTCTTGTTTATATTAATGTTTTTTTTTTTTAATGCTCAATTATAATCCTTTCTACTATACGCACAAGGACAGAAAATCTGGGAGAGGGGACTAGTCGATGGCATTGACCCTAGTGTTTCACAGGTACTTAATTTATCTACCCCGAAATGGTAAAAAGTAAAGTCTCGACGTCGGTGGAATTTGAACACAGAACATAAAGACAGACGAAATGCTGCTCAGCAGTTTGTCCGGCGTGCTAACGACTCTGCCAGCTCACCGCCTTGTGCTCAGTTATGCCCAAAACAATTTTAAATTAATCTGATGGGTTATTCTATATTTTTGTACAATACAAATTTAATATTCTTATACAAGGATGTTGTTGGAAAGTGACTTCGAAGTTTCGACCAGTTACGTCATCGTCAAACTGTACTAATTTATGTATATATTTAAGGTTGTATATTTAGAGCTATATTTATGGATATATTTATATTTATGTATAGATTTATGTATACATATACATGCTTGTATATATGTAAGCGTGCTGAAGCTTGTGTATATGTTTGTGTCTCTGTGTGCTTGCGTGCACGAGTGTATGTATGTATTTATATAGGCATGTATAAATGTTTGTAAGCAGGAACGCATTTGATCCACAACATTCCTACCAGGCCTTCTCTCTACGTTCGAAATACTTACTAATGGCGGTGACCTAGCAGAATCGTTAGAGCGCCGGGGGGGGGGGGGAAATGCTTTGTGGTTTTCGTTCCTTCTCGTTATGTTTCGAGTTCAAATATTGCGGAGGTCATCTTTGTTTTTCCTCCTTTCAGAATCAATGGAATCGACTAACTACCTTTAAAATTACTGGTCTTGTGCTGGACAAAATACTTAGCGGTATTTCTTTCGGTCCTGAGTTCACATTTCGCCGAGGTCAAATTTACCATTCATCCTTTCGAGGGTCAATAAATTAAGTACAAATCAATTACAGGAATCAATATCATCGATTAACACTCAAATGTTTAGGCCTTGTGCCTATAGTAGAAGGAATCATCATTATCATCATCATCATCATCATAATCATCATCATCATCAGAGTTGGAAAAATACTGTGTTTTTCACTTCAGCTCTTTACGTTCCAGGTTCAAATCCTGCCAAGGTCATCTTTACCTTCCATTCTTTCGAGATTGATAAAATAAAGTACCAGCCAAGTATTCGAATCGATGGAATCGACTAACCTTCTCCCCTTAAAATTATTGCTGTTATTCATTCTTAAATCAGAAAACCATATTGTTATTTGCTTTTGCAGACATCGGATGTGTGTTACTCGTTCGAGGAATTTGTTGAAAATTACTATTTCGCTTAATGAATAAGGTTACTTGGGCGGGGGCGGGGCGGGGGTGAGTAAGATTCTTTATAAGTAGATACTCTGAAATATTTTGCAATCCTGCTCTGGGGTAGACGAAGTTTTGTAAACATTTTTATTTCATTTCCGTAGTTTGTTGACATTCGTATAGCAAGATGGTGTCTAAAACAACGACAAACCGGAAATAACCAAGAGCCAAGACAAAAAAAATTATTAATAAACAATATACGACTTATAAACAAAACAAGAGAAAATGAAAAGTGAAAAATGCGTTAGGGGAAAAAATAATTATTCTATAGAGACTATAAATAGTGGTTGTGGATGAAAGAGCATTAATACTGAAAACAGTTTCCAGTGACAACTTTCACGTAGACATACTCGGTGAAAGGTTTTACAAAATATTTCACAAAGCAATGATTTTGTTTTTGTTACGAGTTTGAAATAAAAACTTTGACCGAATTGGCAAACAAATAAATACTAACTTTACCAGATGACATCTAAAAATTGGCAAACAAGGTCGAATATTTAGGCGCGGACGTGGCTGTCTGAGTAAGAAGCTCGCTTTGCAATCACTTGGTTTCGGTTTCCGTCCCATGGCGCGGTATCTTGCCCATGCGTCTTCGACAATCGCTCCAGGACGCCTAATACAGTGAGAGTGAATCTCATTGACAGACACTCTGTGGAAGCTCGACATATATGAATGCACGCACACACACACACACACATATACATATATACATTTATCTTTTACTTTTTTAGTCATTAGACTGCGGCCATGCAGTGGCACCGCCTTGAAGAATCGGCTCCAGTACTTCTTGTGAGCCCGGTTCTTATTCTATCAATTTCTTTTGCCGAACATCTAAGTTATGGGTTTGTAAACACACCAAGACTGGTCGTCAAGCGGTGATGGGGTCACATGCACAATTTTATGTAGGATTGGCAGCTATTTCTAGCAAAAGGAGCGACATTGTACACGTTCCATCGCACGCTCTAGGCTTCTACTTTTGTTCGCCGATGCCAGATCAGTGATTTTAACATCAACAAAGACCTCATTATTTTTTTTTCCTTCGAGTACATCTTCCAAACATTGGATTCTGTTTTCCATTATACATTTAGTATATCTCTCTTCTCCAGAAACTTCTCTTCTTTTGCTGCCATGTGCTGCCTTTCTTCCACTGATTGATTCTCTTCAATTTCCTAACAAGTTTCTTGTAAAATGCACTGTTCCTTGCTTGTTGTTTTTCGATTTGTTTTCTTTTTCTGCTGTATGGTATAGTATAGGGATAATTTTCAAACATGGCTGTTGTAAAAATCAGCTTTCTGTTTATGACACTGTGATTAAGGCTTTTTTCGTTTTTATCTACACTGGTGTGTTTTTTGTTGTTTGGTGCTGTTTATAGCCCGTACACAATATTCGGTTACCTGATGTCATCAACAGTACAGATGTATGTGTCACTGGATTTATTTCGGGAAATCTTTCGTGTCAGCAGATTTTATAAAATATGAAAGAAAATGGAATTGGAAAATGGATGTTGTGAACGCACAAAAGCAAAAGCTAGTCTCAGAAAAAAATAAAATAAAAAATGAAAAAAACAGGAAACATTTTTTACATGTACACAACCATCGTATTTGTCTACGGTTGATTAAGTTTCCAACAATACAAAATATATTCCGAAGAATACGAAAGATATCAAAATGTCAGACTTCTATTGTATCTCTGTTATAGAAACTTTTACTTACGATATTGCATCTTATTTCTTTAACAGAAAATTACAAAGCTCTATTTTTGCTTATAAAAATGTAGACATAAAGTTGTACCATTCTTTGTCTGGTATTTTCCAAAAGATTCGAATAAACTGAAGTGAGGCCACACTTCTCTTCTGTTTGGTTTTTACTGCATTAACGGGGGAGTCCGAGTCTATTTTTGTATTGCTATTATTTATTTAATGTTTTTCATTTCTTTACCTCCATTGTATAAAGAGTGAGCACCAGTTATGGGTGGCAATATGACACATTCTGTCATTTAAACTATTCTCCTTAAGCTTTCCAAGTTTGCATTATAACTAAGATTGGAAAAGGCAACTACTTAAGTATATATATATATATACATACATACATACATACATACATACATACATATATATATATACATACATACATACACACATATATATATATACATATATATATACAC
>NC_068999.1:49842774-49843665 GCF_001194135.2 Octopus bimaculoides
TATATATATATATATATATATATATATATTTATACATACATATATATATACACATATGTATGGATATATATGTATATGTATGTATATATATATATGCGTGTATGTATATATATATGCATATGTATGTATATATATGTGTGTATATATATATATACTTATATATGTAAATATATTGTGTGTCTGTATCTGTGTGTCTCTGTGTCTCTCTGTGTGTATACACACACACACACAAACACACACACACACGTACACACATATAGTGGAAAGTCCTTCAAAAACTACGTCATTGTGATAGAAAGAAGTCGGTCTCAGGTGTACTACGAAAGATTTTCGTACTCAATGATATTGTTAGAAAATATAGATCAAAGCAGAAGTAGCTACTTTAACAGAACATTTCACGCGTTTACAGACACACGGACAGACACACGCGCATATATGAATATAAATATGCAGCGCGGAATTTTGTCAGTGAACACGTCGCGGTTTCAAAGTGACGAAAATATTTTGACAAATTAAATTTAAATGTCGAAGTGAATCTAATGCTTTTTGTGTATTTTTAAATGGCTTATAAACACCTTCCACGCTGCAATTGTTTATACAGAGTAGCAAAAAATTTTAGAAATTATATTTGCTACCAGTTGTCTAGCGAGAAGAAAAAACTAGTCAATGGGCTATATATTATTCATATAAATACATACAGTGTACATTTAAACACATCAGAAAGATGTCCATAATAGGACATCTAACCCGCTAGAAGGAGCAGTCAAAACTCCAAACCACAATTAGGGATTATTTCGAAAGGGAATGGAAAATTAAAACATGTCCTATTATGAACATCTCTCTGATGTGTTTAAATGTACACTGTATGTATGTATATATATATATATATAT
>NC_068999.1:49844034-49845955 GCF_001194135.2 Octopus bimaculoides
ACACACACACACACACACACACACACACACACACACATACACACGGCGAGCTGGCAGAAACGTTAGCACGCCGGGCGAAATGCTTAGCGGTATTTCGTCTACCACTACGTTCTGAGTTCAAATTCCGCCGAGGTCGACTCTGCCTTTCATCCTTTCGGGGTCGATTAAATAAGTACCAGTTACGCACTGGGGTCGGTATAATCGACTTAATCCGTTTGTCTGTCCTTGTTTGTCCCCTCTGTGTGTAGCCCCTTGTGGGCAGTAAAGAAATAACACACACAACTATACAATTACACAAGCTTCCACATAAACTCTTGCATTTGCATCCGCATTTCTGTAAACTAATTTCCAGTCATTACACAGAGCGGAAAATAGTAAAGACTCTGTAGAATACCTTGTGTCTCTAGTGTACTCAATGATATCTTCAATTATTTATATTATACAATGCCATTTCACGTTGATTGGGAAGCGATTCATTTAATAGATTTGCACGGACTCACAGATATTGTGCGTACATGCATATACATATTTATATATACATATGTATATTTTGATGAGTGTGCGTGTGTGTGTAGATAGATAGATAGATAGATAGATAGATAGATAGATAGATAGATAGATAGATAGATAGATAGATAGAGCTACGTTGGTATGTATGTGTATGCATACTAAAATAAATGGGCATAGATTTATAAATAGGCGTAGGAGTGGCTGTATGGTAAGTAGTTTGCTTACCAACCACATGGTTCCGGGTTCAATCCCACTGTGTGGCACCTTGGGCAAGTGTCTTCTACTATAGCTTCGGGCCGACCGATGCTGGTGTGTTTATGTCCCTGTAACCTAGTGGTTCGGCAAAAGAAACCGATAGAATAAGTACTAGGCTTACAAAGACGAAATACATCGGAATTACGTGATCTGGCGGTTCCGGTGCTCATTGCAGAGGATTGGCGTCTGCTGACAATATATGTATGTGTGCTTGTATGCAACATTTGTTTATATGAGAGGGTTTCTCGGGGGTTAATACCGCAGTGTTCGGCAACCTCTCAAAACATCCACGTTAAGTTGATGTAAAAATTGCCTTTCCGTAAATAATCATTAACGGCTTGCTTGGTTAATAATTATTTTCAATAAGCCTGCTGGCTATTTGTGACATCAGTGCCAGAAAAGTCAAATGTAATTTTTATATATCGTTGGCAGTGAGGTTTGGCTGGAATGCTTAAAGCAGGCGGCTGTCACCGAAGAGACGCAGTACGTCGAAATCACGTGTTCCGGCAGTTTCGGTTTCTATAACAGGCAATTGTCGTCAGCTAAGGATATACGTATGTGTACTTTTCTGTACCATGAGTTTAAAACACAGGACTTCACAAGGTTAATATCGCAGTATTCGGCATCCTAAAAGAACAGCCACACTAAGTTGGATACAATATAGACTTTCGTTATTAACATCGCTAATAATTATATCTATCTGTATTTTCTATTTAAGAGACCTTACTACAGCTGTCAAGTCTGATGTTGGAGAAGTAAGACCCTTCGGGATAAACAGCTATGGCATAGTTTCATATACATATGCGTATATGTGTATATGTAGGTGTGCATATGTATATATATATATATATATATATATATACGTGTGTGCGTGAGTTTGTGCACACACATAAACGCACTGCATGAAAGATTATAAGTGGATATTGCTTTCCCTGTACTCATAATACACCAATGTTTGCTGTGCTGACAGAGTTTTATGAAGACCTATTAGTATTTAAACGATAGCTCTGTAAATATAGCTAAAACAATTAAGTAGCTTACGTCTGTATATATATTGAAGTCTTGATACATTCAGATACTTATCTATTGAATTATCTTGTCTGATATGGAATTTTTGCCTAAGCTTGAAGACAAGCCACGCAAGTCATACATATAT
>NC_068999.1:49846486-49850251 GCF_001194135.2 Octopus bimaculoides
TGTGTGTGTGTGTGTGTGTGTGTGTGTGTGTGTGTGTGTGTGTGTGTGTGTGTTGTGTATAATCCAGTTAACTAGGAATTCAGAATCTTCTTGAGATCTGTAGCAACGATTAGTGGTACATGGCAGAACCAAAGCTAGCATGGATAACAAACAACATATAATCTGTACGTATAGAGCTACAAGTGTTCCGACAACAACAACAACAAACACAACAACAACTAAACTACTACTACTACTCTTACTATAACTACTACTACTACCTCTACTACTACTACTACTACCACTACTACTACTACTACTACTACTACTAATAATAATAATAATAATAATAATAATAATAATAATAATAATAATAATAATAATGATGATGATAATAATAATAATGATAATAATAACTCTAGGAATAGCGAAAACGGCCATAGACTCATCAAATTGAGTTCCCATTAAACCAAATCTGATTTAACGTAAGCTGTTTAGACAGACCAGACATGGGATCTACCCAATTTCCTGGCGCAAGAATATTTAATATACAAAGAATAATGTGTGTATTTATGGAAATGTGCTTATGTGTGCGTGTGTGAATACGTGTGTGTATGCTATGTGTGTATGTATACACACACACATATATATATTATGTATGTATGTATACAGAGAAAGAGAAATACAGAGAGAGAGTGAGAGAGAGAGCGATTTGTGCGTGTCTATGTGTGTATGTATTTTAACTATTACTTTAGATTATCCTTTGTATACAAATCTGATCTATTGTATTGGCACAGATTTCTTATTCCAGATATTAGACGAATAAAGTAGTAGTGTCTACGTGCGTGTGTGTGTGTTGTGTGTGTGTGTGTGTGTGGCAGCTGAACTATCGCCGGACGATGGCATAGCTGGCCGAAACTTCGAAGTCGCTTTCAGTAATATACTTCAAGAATACTGAATTTTGTATTCTACAAAAGTATAGAGTAACCCTTCAGATTAATATAAAATTGGTTTTATTGTTAACTTAACATAAAAATAAACATTAAGATAGATAGATAGATAGATAGATAGATAGATAGATAGATAGATGGTAAGGTCTTGAATTGCTGTTTAATTCGTTTGTGCGTGTGAGTGTGTTTATGTGTATGTTTTCCTTCATCAGCCCCACCCAAGGGCTGTACGGTACTTTCATTTAAGAATGCGTTGGTGCAACCCAGAAGCACCTCGTCTCCCACATAACCCCTGCATTGTCCTTCCGAGTTATCTCAGACTCCAATCTACTATCTCTATTATTTGTATCAATTTTCTCGAGATTTCGTTTTTTATTAACTGCCCAAACGATATCTATATCTGTATTTTTCAAACTCGCCAACTCACACTCCTATCTCAATTTCATCTCATCCATTCTCTATCTCTTCACCATCCTGTCTCCATTCCCACTCACGCTAAATCAGACATGTCTCACTCATTATTCCACACCCTCTTACACGTTTTCGTATGTTTTACTTAGAAACAATGTCTTCAGCCAAACAAAATCACACTATTGTAGTAGTTGTTTACTAGGAAGTAAAAAAAAATGTGACTCACTTTCAAGAATACTTCTGCTTCTTTTCAAGTTGTTCATTTTAACTTTTCTACCCGTCTGGGGTGAAACAAATTGCAATTCAAGAGCTGAAACTTAATCTAAAGTGTTAAAGAAAGGTATCCCACAAAATGTAAAACTGCATGTGTTGAAGAAATTGGAAACTGCATGCGTTAGTTGGTAAGTCTTTAAACGTGGCCACAACTACGACTCCAACACAAGGTCCAGTTCTTGTTACGGTGTGGTTCCTTGTGTGCCTCAATGTCCTGAGAGTTATGCCATCACAGAGCAAACTCCTCGTGGGGAATTTTGAACTCAGAACGTAGTGGCAGACGAAATACTGCTAAGCATTTCGCCCGGCGTGCTAACCACTCTGCCAGCTCGCCGACTTATTCCTGTACAGTTTCTGTCGACGTAACTTCACTCCCAAGGAATGGCTCGATCCGGAGCGATAGAAAATTACGTGTGCCCATCATGCCACTATATGGGATCGAAACGGGAAGTGTATAATTTCAAAACGAATTTCACAATCATTCAACCATAGTGCGCCTACAAGGCACGTATGTACGTGATTAGAATTAATTAATTTTACATGTTTCATACTTTTATGTAAACAGTAATTCTCATGCAATTAAATTGGTTTTTTAATTGTATCAAAAGTTTAGATCACATTGCGTGAACGAATCGAGAGTGATTAAATGCTCAAAAAATAGAGGAAGTGGACCAGTTTTTCTCTCTGTCTCCTCTCTCTCTTTCTTTTTCTCTCCCTGCCTTTCCCTCCCTCCTTACTCTCTCTCCCTCTTTCTCTGCCTGTCTTCACTTTCTCTGTCCCTCTCTTTATCTCTCCCTCCCTCCCACTCTCCCCCTCTTCTCTCTCTCTTCCCCCTCTTCGCCTCTCTTTCTTCCTCCTCTGTCTCTGTCTTTCTCTAATCCTCTTTCCCCACCTTCGCCTCTCTCTCTCTCTATCTATCTAGCTAGCTAGTTATCTCACACCCCTCCCTCCGTATAGATATGCATATATATATATATATATATATATATATATATACACACACACACATATAAATACGTACGCACACTGACCCACACACACACTCACACACAGACACACATAGACATATAATGTGATATCTCAATTAGCGCTCTCGATGCGTTTATACGGGACTGTTACTTCTAAGCATAAAGATACGTACTTCATAGATTATCTTCAACAGATATACGATGATAGATGGTAATATTTCGCATCAACAGTTACTGCAACACGTATATATTGTGTGTCCGTGTAAAAATGTTTATACGGATGATATATTAAGCTGCATATGAATACCGATGTATACGCCAATGTCTACGTGGCTGCTCTTTACAAAACAGGCCATAATTTGGTAACGGCTTGACTGAGACTAACCATAAAACTCTTCAGATAAAACTCGATTCCGATGGAATTTTAACATTCTACACGACACAAAAAAACGTTGACATCTTTCCTTTCAACGTCAAAATTATTTACTTATTTATTTATTTGCAGTTTAAGAATAACCAATTTCTTGGTTTGTATATTATTTACATTAGCTGTAAATTCTTGCATCTATACTACTGGGTATTGTTGAATGTCACCGGAATTTTTTATTTTATTTTTTATTATATTTCATTATATTTTATTTTTGCGGTAGATGACATTCTCTTCTGTTTCTTATCAGTTGTCTTCAAGCCTGTGTTGTTAGTTGTCTGTGAATGTATTCTTGAGAGTTTTCTCTTGGTAATTCCCACTCTTGGGGGATGGTGCTTTGCTTTTTAGTTGCATGAATAATCAGAGTTCGGTGCTAGGTTACCAATTTGCTGAAAGAGGCAGTCACTTTGGGTTGTTGAGGAAGAAAACTGATGTGTTACTGTTGCTTACATGATTTATAATATATGTATATATATTTATGTTTGTTTATATATATATATATATATATATATATATACAAATATATTTAGATCACATTGCGTGAGGGAATCAAGAGTGATTAAGTGCTAAAGAGGTGGAGGAGGTAGACACCAGGTTTTCTCACTGTCTCCTCCTCTTCTCTCTCCTTCTCTTACTGTCTCCCCCTCTCTCTCCCCTTGTCTGTATAATTTCATTATATATGTATATATATTACTAGTTCCAACTCGGGAGCTGTGGCTCTGCTGGAGCACCATCAGTAGCTTTACTGCGCTGTTAT
>NC_068999.1:49850781-49851027 GCF_001194135.2 Octopus bimaculoides
CGGTGACTGTTGTGTGTGTTTTTATTTTTTTACCAGGATTCTTTTTTTTTTGTCCTATTTTTCTATTTCTCCTTTGTATTTTATTTATTTTCATTCTTCTCTACTTTCTTTCTCTTTGTTTGTCATAATACTTTCTTCTATTCTCGTCATGTAAAAATTTGCAATTATTTCTTCACATCAGTCACCGTAGTTAATTATTTTATCTTGTTCTCGTTGTAATTATTTTCTTTCTATCTTATACGCTTT
>NC_068999.1:49851037-49852780 GCF_001194135.2 Octopus bimaculoides
CTATCTATCTATCTATCTATCTATCTCTGTATATATATACACACACATATATATTTCAAATTTACCCGTAATTACACTTACTTAATTGCTTCTATCAGTGTTGTGTGTGTTTTTATTTTTTTACCAGGATTCTTTTTTTTTTGTCCTATTTTTCTATTTCTCCTTTGTATTTTATTTATTTTCATTCTTCTCTACTTTCTTTCTCTTTGTTTGTCATAATACTTTCTTCTATTCTCGTCATGTAAAAATTTGCAATTATTTCTTCACATCAGTCACCGTAGTTAATTATTTTATCTTGTTCTCGTTGTAATTATTTTCTTTCTATCTTATACGCTTTACTTTATCGCCTCATTTCATTACTATCATTATCATTATTATCACTATTATTATTATTATTATTATTATTATTATTATTATTATTTTGTAATTGTATAAAACCACATTTGACCAGTATTGTCGTCATTGTTATTATTATTATTTTTTTAATCTTTGAAGAAAGATGCAATACCATAGTGCCATGGAATTCACAGACCTTCCCGGCCTAAAGGAATCGCATATGTTTGTTATTTATCTCGCAGTTGGTTGAGTTTAACGCCAGAAGTCAGAGAACGTGGGTGGGCTGATATTTCCAGACAGTTGACAATCTGGAAAGGAAATGAACGAGCTGGAGTTAACGGGGCAAGCTTTGGGATAAGACACAATTTTTGGATGACAAGGAGTAAGAGAGGCGAGTATATCGGTGAATCTGGGTGGCGAGGATTGATAAATAGCATCGGCGTATTTTGGAGGAGTTGGAGTTGGTTGCAGTAACGATAGAATAAGTGGGGTAAGCATATTCTGTGTGTTTGTAGAGCAAACGTTGTGTCGTCGGTAACATGGCTGTCGTTGCCTGTCAGCGTTGTCATCGTTAGCACACGCTGTTCAGGGGAACATATTTACAGGAATTGCTGATATAGAATTGAAAAACAAAATATAAAAAAAAAATGAAAAGAAAAACAGATGCCATTAATAGGCTTGTTATATATATATATATATATATATATATATAATACAAATGATATATGAGCATATGCATGTATACATACATATATGTATATACCTACATCTACATGTATGTATAGATGCATATCCGGGGGTACAGGACGTCAAAAATCGTGGACTTTTTTTGCGGACAACAGAATGAACACAGGAAAACAGACAAACCACTTATGGAACTTTTCTTTCATAAGCTGCCTCTATTCTAAACTAGGCGTTTCGAAGATGAGGCAGAACGCGCTCTTAGAATAGCTCTTCCCGCGAAGTGGATTAACCTGCTAATCTGAGGATTCCAAAGTAGCAAACAAAAACCAAGACAGGAAAAATTATGATTTGCAAACCAAATCCCCAAACGAGATATATATGTACATACCTACATCTACATGTATATATAGATGCATATCCGGGTACAGGACATCAAAAAAACGTGGACAAAAAAGGAACGGGAATATAAACAAAGCACAAAAAACGGACATATTTTTACGGACAACAGAATGAACACATGAAAACAGACAAGTCACGTATGGAACTTTTGTTCCATACGTGAGTTCGTGTGTTGAAGTATATTCTGTTTTGTCTGGGGAGAGTCATTCTCTTTTAGTGCCTTATAATTTAACACACTCACCGGTAAAATGTCTACTTATTTATTTATTTATTTTTCTAAAATATATATACATATATAAATATAATGAATATACATATTTATGT
>NC_068999.1:49853169-49853992 GCF_001194135.2 Octopus bimaculoides
ATATATATATATATATATATATATATATATATATATATATATATATATATATATATATATATATCAGCTAAATAATCAACACAGCTTCGTTTTAAATAGAAGGGAGTAAATCATGTAGATTATATCTATAAAGCATAGTCTTACAGAGATTAACGCAGAGAGAAATAGAGAGAGGCAGAGAGAGAGAGAGAGAGAGAGAGAGAGAGAGAGAGAGAGAGAGAGAGAGAGAGAGAGAGAGAGAGAGAGAGAGAGAGAGAGAGAGAGACAAACAGAGATAGAGAAAGAAAGGCAGGGGTGAAGCTGGTTGGTATGCAATAGCATCAAACAGATGGAACGATATGGGAAGAGAGTAACACGGAACAGAGTAAATAGACGATTAGGAATAAGTACAAGACATACGGATGTAGAAGAATCCAAAATAATGAAGAAAAGATTGATAAATTAGATTTTCATGTTAGATGGTTAAAAGGTAATTAGCTCACCTGGAGTTTCGCATCGAATTAGATTTCCATATAGACTACATTTGTGAGTGCACAGTCGCCTGCATATTTTAACCAAGTACATTATAATCACACATTATACGTGTGTGTGTGTATGTGTGTGTGTGCAGCTAGGTAGATATATAAATAAATAGATAGATAGATAGATAGATAGATAGATAGATAGATAGAGAGAGAGAGAGAGAGAGAGAGAGAGAGATAGATAGATAGTTCTATTTATCGTGAGTCTTCTACCAAACCTCCCGACGATGAGTCACCAGGCCGAAACTTCGAAGTCACAGACAGTAACATTCTTATATAAGAATTATATATATATATATATA
>NC_068999.1:49854325-49855369 GCF_001194135.2 Octopus bimaculoides
TTCTTCTTGTGTTTCTCAGTAGACATAATCAAACTAATACTGATTTCTTAGACGGGCCATCGGCTACAAATGTTGTGAGATTCGCTCCGAAGATTAGATCAATGTCTGTACTTAACTGCTATTTGATGTTATCAACAGCTGAAGAATGAAAGACAGAGTCTACCTCGGCGGCACTTCACCTCAGAATGTAATAAATAGTTAATGGCCAAATTATTGTGAACTAATGAGAATATAAAGTTGAATATTAAGCAACTAATGGCAGAGGTGAAGGAAATGAAAAGCAATAAAACGGAAATATATGTAGAGTGAGTGTGCGTAAGCTTTATATGGACATAGTCATATCTATGTATGCGTGTATATTTATATATGTTTGTGTATGCATATGTGTGTGCGTGAGTAGATGGAGAGAGGATGAGAGAGAAAGGGTACCTGACCTAGTGGTTAGGGTGATGCACTCACGACCGCGAGGTCACGTGTTCGATTTCCTGACCCGGCTGTGTGCTGTGTTCTAGAGAAAAACCACATCGTCTCACGTTGTTCGGAAATCTTTTCGACATATGCCGTGTGGCACAACGTGCCACTATACAAACAATGCCGATTTGGTGGAGGGAATGAAGTAATGTACGATATAAGCATTTAACTTCTGTATCTAAGGTTTCATTTTATCCTATTGCGACGATTTCATTTCCCTTATTTTATAAACGTTCTGAATAAGTTATGAAAGCCACTTGAGTCGCGATTCACTTCGGAATTATTTCAGGTTGTAAATTCTCTCTAAATATAAACTTAACTTTCAGCCGTCATCGGACGTTTCAAGGAGCAATATTAATTGACTCCATTTATACGGCGATGTATGTATGTATGAATGTGTGAATATCTGTGTATAAGAATATGTGTGTGTATTTAGATGCTGGTGATTCAGTGAGAAACGGAAGGAACCATAATTAAAGTTAGATGATCAATACATCACTTAGATGGTATATTAATATATTAAATGATTGGCATATATATATATATATATATATATATATATATATATATATA
>NC_068999.1:49855691-49858059 GCF_001194135.2 Octopus bimaculoides
TTTGTGTCTTTATGTTTGTCCCCTCACCATCGCTTGACAACCGATGTTGGTGTGTTTACGTCTCCGTAAATTAGCGGTTCGGCGAAGAGACCGATAGAATAAGTGCTAGGCTTACAAAGAATAAGTTCCAGGTGGATTTGTTCGACTAAAAGCTGTGCTCCATATATCCATATATAAGCAATCTTATCGTATAAATGCCGTTTCATTCCTGTCAAAAAAGCCAAATTCACTATTATTTATTTTCGAAAGTGACATAAATTTCGCCATTTCCCTACATCATGTGTAATGGTGTTCCACAGCAATTCAAGAAGTTACTAAAACGGAATACAACAGCTTCTGTTCTCTCATAGATAACTTCCATGGTCGTTCCACTTTGTCGTATCTCTTCTGTATATATGACGTCGATAGTCGACGCCCAACGTTTATTTGGTCGCTTTCATACATTTGAAACCAATATGTCTCCATTAATAAACATTTTGGGTGGTCCATTGTTATTCAGTCACACATGCAGGGTGACAGACGGAGTAGGAGGGAGAGAGGGAGAGAGAGAGAGAGAGAGAGAGAGAGAGAGAGAGAGAGAGAGAGAGAGAGAGAGAGAGAGAGAGAGAGAGAGAGATGGTGGGCAATCATAAAGAGGGGGCGCGGAGAGAAAGCTAGGAACACGAAAGAGATAATAGATGAAGGGAGTAAGAGAGGAAAGACTGCTGTACAGAGTGTGAGAGAAAGAGAGCAAAGAAATGGAAATAGGCAGAGAAATGCACATGAAAAGTATATGGACACAATCACACAAATATATATCCGTCTGTTTGCGATATATATATATATATATATTATTTCATTTTATTCTTTAAACTTGTTTTAGTCATGTGACTAAATATGTTAGCATTTTGTTATCTTGTTATAGGTGAAATGTATTGCCATTGGTTCAATTAATTTTGAAAATGATGGAGAATGTAGTCAAATAATTTTGTCGTTATTAAACTTATGTTAACAATGTAAATTAACTTGAAATTTTGAAGAAAGGTTTCAGTTCTTTTTTTTTTTACTTTAAAGCAAGAAGTTGCCGTTCTAGAATCAGGGCCCAATTTCGGACAGATTGGTGTCCAATATGAAAACAGGGATCAAAATATAAACAGCCAAAAGGACAAAATGTTGAACACGCTTCTAACTAGAATTATGAAACAAAATATTGAAAACCAAAGAGAGGTATTGCCCATAAGAAGAAGTCGGGTCGAAATACACAGCGAAACCGATGGATATGAAATAAGAGATTTACATACAAATCTCATCTGATGATCGCAAAGGCATGAAACTCGAGACGCGAGTAAAAACTGGATTTAAAGAAAACACTCGCATATCTTGGAGTAACTAGGGACTTTGATGAAAGACTACATCTTTTAAGTTTTGTCTTCATTTGAAAAAAATCAAGGCTTACAAAAAACGAACGGAAATAGTTCTTTATATTCCACACTTACTTCTTATTACAATACATTCGTATCTTTTCATTCTTTACAATGAACCAGAAAAAAATTTTAAATAAATGAAAGAAATCTGAACAAAAGATATTATTATATATCTTGTATCATTTATTTGTGGATTTCTATTAGTTATTGGACTGCGGCCATACTGGGGTACCGGCTCGAAGGCTTCAATTTATACCACTTTTTATTAGTCATGTAGCAATCAAAATTGATTCAGCTATTGGTCACATGTATTTGTTCCTTTCCTACTTTTTATGTTAATATGCCCACGACCGTACCATCGAATTTTCCATCTTTAATAAATCCGTTGGTTTCTGGCCATTTAAGGATCTCCCACAGGCATATTATAACAGGCATTTTTCATGCCGCGAAATTTAGATAACATTCTTGAGAATTGTGTGATTAGAATTTTCATCATTTTCATTTTGTTTCTCGAATCTTCAAAAAGAAAGATTTTGCTCGTGTATGCTAATTTCAAAATTAACGTGGTTACACAGCTTTGGCCACAATAGAGACGGTTAGAGTAATTTGATATTAAAGACATTAGGCACGCTGACTCTATGAAACAATCTAAAGTTATGCCCCGTGTAACATATCGTATTACAGTGCAGAGAAGCCCCTCGTGCGATTGATTAAACTTTGTGTCGATGCAGGTGAAATAGCTCTAACATTTCTATAAAAGAAAAAAAAACTGGCCTGTATGAAAAGATGTTGATTAAAATAGATTTTTTTTTCATTGTCCTGATCCTGATGTTAATGGTAGTGTTGTATGACAATTTAAGAAGGACATACGATCTTCGCATATGTCTGGCTATCTAGCTAGCTAACTAGTTATATATATGTGTATATATATATATATATATATATATATATATATATATATATAT
>NC_068999.1:49858453-49859248 GCF_001194135.2 Octopus bimaculoides
ATATATATATATATATATATATATATATATATATATATATATATATACTTATGTATGTATGTATGTATGTATGTTGTTCTTACAATTCACACAAGTGTTTTGATTTTGATATTGATGTTCCGTATGATTTTGTGATTTTTAAAAGCTTCCTGCAAATGCATCAAGCCAAGCTGACTTGCAATAAATTAATGATAACAACGACATAAACTCTTTTCTTATTTTGTTAAGAAAAAAAAAAACTACAGGAAAGAGCCCAAAAAATATTTCAAAACAAAAAATAAAGGAAAGCTTTCCTAGCATAATCGTACATGTTTCGCATTAAACAAACAGTTTAATGGAAATGATGGAATTCGACAGTCTCACTTTCTCAAACATAAACAGAAGCCAAAGGAAAGTAAATGAGGAATCCCAAGATCAATTACAGTCTGTAAATGGTGTTAGAAGTGACACAAGTTGAATGTCAATATAAGGGACGTGATATTATGGGGTTAAATGAAATGAGACGCATATAGACATGAACTATATGTTTATCTATATATTGTTACACGCAAAAGTATGCACACAAACACACACACACACACACAGACTGTGATATACGTGTATATATATATATATATGTGTGTGTGTGTGTGCATGTGTGTGAGTGTGTGTGTGTGTTTGTGTGTGTGTGTGTGCGTGTGCGTGTGTAAGAAATAAAAAGGGATTAAAAATCCAGGAAGATATCAATAAAACAGTCTGTTTCAAACGAATGTGGCTGACTATAAAGGATGTGAACGATGTTCTTGTATATATATA
>NC_068999.1:49860371-49863988 GCF_001194135.2 Octopus bimaculoides
ACACACACACACACACACACACACACACACACACACACACACACACACATACACACATATATGCATACAAGTAACAACTTTAATGTTCTGAGTCCGACATTAAACTGCATTCGGTGGCGAGGTTCCAGTTTGGGAATTGTGGGAAGCATTGGAATCACCCCCTTAACTACTATTCTTCCCTGATCCGTTCCGACCTTGAACAGCTGTACACGTCAGGGTTCCCTCTATGGATTAAAAAGATTTTGAACTCAGAACGTAAAGACGAACGAAATGCCGCTAAGCATTTCGTCCGGCGTTGCTAACAATTCTGCCAGCTCGTGCCCCAATGTTGTCTGTAATAATCCTTTTTACTATAGGCACAAGGCCTGAAATTGGGGGAAGGAGGATAATCGATTCCATTGACACCAGTGCTCAACTGGTACTTAATTTATCGACCCCGAGAGGATGAAAGGCAAAGTCAACCTCGGCGGAATTTGAACTCAGAACTTAGTGACGGGCGAAATACCGATTAACATTTCGTACTAACGATTCTGCCAGCTCGCTGCCCTTGTGTTGCCTGTAATAATAAGAGATCCACAGAAACTGAATGTGTTCTGGTAATTTAGTTTCGTCTAACGCCTTTCTTAGACATATTTTTCTAACGGCGCAGTATCTTTCTTGTAGTGTTTATTCTAAATCGCCAACATCGTTTCGCAGCAAATAACAAGACAAGAATTTTTGGAAATTATTCATAATCTCATACCTGAAAGTTTTCCCGAAACGGTTAGCAAACCTTTTCCCTAGAACTAAACAACATCGTTAAAACTAAATTCCAAGAACAGATTCAGTGCCTATAGATCCCTTATTTGTAAGAATTATTACAGACAGCATCAACCATGGATTCTATAGTGATTTCATTTTATTCTTGTACCTGTATATGTGACAAAACTTTACGGTAGCGGCGTCTGTGGCGGCTACGGTGACGATGTAATGATGGTGGGGTGTAAGAGTAGAGGTTACCAAAATACATCTTTTTTGTTATGGTTAATTTCGTAGTCTTTTTATTATTTTGTTATATCGAAAATAGAAATAACAGACTCGGTGAGTCGGTAAACTTAGTTGAGGTGTTGTGTTTGATGTTGTGCAGTGATGTGTACAGAACAAAAGAGGATTACAATATAACACTAATAACTCGGTAATTTTCCCGAATAGTAGTTAAGCCTCTATGTCTTATATACTATGTGTGAAATGTTTTGACAGCCAGAGAAACAAGTATCAAAAGACAAACGAATCGAAGAAAGGCTTCGTTTAACTTGTATCTACCATTTCGAGATTGTTAACGGCTTCAACGTTTGTTTGTTTATTTGTTTGTATGGTTATTGTTTCTTCTTTTTATTTGGTTCTTTTTGTCTCATTTGTGCTCACAAACATACAGTCGTTTATAGAAACATTCATCTCATTTCATTACACTTACTTTCAAATATATATACATACATATGTGTGTGGGGGGAGTATGTATATATATATATATATATATATATATATATATGTATGTATATACATGTTTATGCAGATACACGCTCACACATATCCACGTATATGAATATTCCCATATGCACGTATAAAAATATCTATATAAATACATGTAAATACATGCATACACATACACATAATTACGTAGAAAGAGACACGGAGAGACAATGGATAGCAGAAACGGTAGAGCAGCGAGAAAAATGCCATGCAGTATTTATAAAGATATTATCTCATAACGTTCTGAGTTCAAAATCACGTCTCGACAAAATAATACCTACTCCGGTACTAGCATTAATATCATCAACATATTTTCGTCTCTCTCTAGACCTAACCACAAAAAATTGTTAGAATTCGCCTAGTTTAAGAATTATTTTTTCATAATTATGAGCGTGACAAGGAGCGGCTGATTGACAAAATCGTCCATGTCGAACAATAGGACGTTCGATCGATGGCAATATCGATTGTACGATGAACAAAAATGGCGGCGATGATAGTACAATCAGAAGCAATGGATGCAGTACCTTGAGATATTTCATTACGTGTCTTTTTGTTTGAACTAGGATGAGGTATCCGAAAGGATACTTTTGTTTGCTCCAGAATACACAAATGCCTATAACAAATAGCGAAAGCTGGGTACAATGTTTCCATGTCATATTCGCTCGCGAGTAACGGCTGGTTTTACTTTTATTCTTTCATTTTAATCCAGTATTTTATGCATATGTGTGTGCAGACACTGCAAGTGCATATGACTGCCTTTTGAAAGAATATATGTTAATACCTTATTCCATGACATATAACATGCACATTATTAGAAAACAATCCCCCAAAATATCACTTCGGGATGGATATACGAATTCAGGTCTATATAATATGCTTTAATACACTTAGTGCATTAAACCTTTTGTCCTTACTTTGCGCAGATAAAATTAGAGTGCATCTTATTTGTTCGTGTGCCTGTAACGCCATCAGATACAGTACATGTTTAACTTATATAGTCGTAATTTTGTTTTGTTAAGCCATTATATAGTAATTACGTATAACTTATATTGATTTCTGAGATGAATTAATCTAAAATTGTGTGTAATTTTCACACCCAAATGCCGTTATTTCCTTCTAGAAAGAGTTTTGTCTGCATTTAATGTCATAATGGACACACGCCTCAGAAAGACTGTATCTATTTTCTTCAAGTATATAGTATTCTTCACTCGTCACAGTAAAATTTTAAAATATGTACAGATTCAAAATGATGTAATTTACACAGAAACCAATTTATTAACTCAAAGGCGACGAGCTGGCAGAGTCGTTAACACGCCAGGAAAAATGCTTAATGTTATTTCGTTCGTCTGTACGTTCTGAGTTCGAATTCTATCGAATCCTTTCGGGGTCGATAGATTCAGTACAAGTTGCGTACTGGGGTCGAACTAATCGACTAGCTCCCTCCCCGAAAATTTCGGGTTTTGTGCCTTGAGTAGAAAAGTATAATTTTATCAAATGTCCCATCAGACATAAATTTACAATGATTTGAAACCTGCCATCACTTTTGTGATTAAACACGTAAAAGATTTTCACTAAATGTATTTAAGAAATCCGTATTAGAGTATAATAGTGAGTGTGTGTGTGTTAGTGTGAGTCTATGTGTGCACAAGCAGATGTGTGTATTTGTGAATGCGTGAGTTGGTGCAACTGCTGCAGTATTGCAACAAGATCCTACTAAACTTAGTTTCATTTTCATTCATTCTTGATATCGATAATTTCCCATCCTCATCGCCACCGTTAGTAAAGTTTTATAACATGGATAGGAAATGGTCGTACGCTACAATGAGTTTCGCTCAATGCAGAACATGAAAATTGTGAAATAGAGGGAGAGAGAAAGACAGAAAGAGGCGATGGGGGGGAACAACGCCATTAATCCTTACAGAATGTTTTCACTTAAATATTTACACACAGAGATATTTATGCATGTATATGTGTGTGTGTGTGTGTGTGTGTGTGTGTGTGTATATATATATATATATATATATGTATATGCTCAAATATATATATATATATATATACACACATATACACATACATATATACATACATATACATATATACATACATAT
>NC_068999.1:49867846-49868592 GCF_001194135.2 Octopus bimaculoides
ATATATATATATATATATATACATATAAAATTTGTTATATATATAAATATGTAGATATCTATTGTATATATCAGATATATATATATGTATGTACGCATGTACGAACGTACGTACGCATGTATGTATGTATGCATGTACGTACGTACGTATGTATGTACCTACGTACGTATGTATGTATGTATGTGATGCTCAATATTGGGAGGCAATCGAAGACGGCAAAGTTAATTTCGTGTCTTGTCTCTAAACCATTTATTCTGCAGCACTTGATGATAACGAATCAAAACAATAAACAAGAGTTGAACAAATCGTCAGCCATTTCCAACACCACCGTCACCACTACCACCTCCAACACCACCGCCATCATCAACAACAACAACGACAACAACAACAACACTGCAATCACAACATTAATACTATCGCCATAACTACTGTCACAGTAAGCACATCTTCATCACATCCACCACCACCATCACTTCCACCACCTCCACCACCATCACCTCCACCACCATCACCTCCACCACCATCATCACCTCCACCACCATCATCACCTCCACCACCAGCATCATTTCCACTACACCATCACCTCTACCACCACCTCTACCACCACCACTACCATCAACGTAACCACCACCAAGTGTCTTCTACTATAGCCTCGTGCCGACCAAAGCCTTGTGAGTGTATTTTGTAAACGGAAACGGAAAGAATCCCATCGTAAGTGTGTGTGTGTGTGTGTGTGTGTGTGTGTG
>NC_068999.1:49868897-49871313 GCF_001194135.2 Octopus bimaculoides
ATATACATACATATATATATATATATATGCATATATATATTATATATATATATATACATATATACATATATATATTATATATATACATATATTATATACATATATATATATACATACATAAGTGTGTGTGTATGTGTGTGTGTTTGTGTTTGTTCTTCCACCACTGCTTGACAACTGGTGTGGGTGTGTTTACGTCCTTGTAATCTCGACGTTCGGCAAAAGGAGACCAGACCGGGAGAATACGTACTAGGCTTTAAAAAATCGTCTCGGGGTCGATTAGGTCGACTTAAACCCTTCAAGGCAGTGCCCCAGTATGGCCGCAGTGAAACAAGTGAAACAAGTAAAAGAAAAAAGAAAAGACAGGTTTTCTAGATCAACGCTACTCAAGGACTAAACAACCTTCAACTAGAACGACAACAGCAGTCGTATATTATATTTGTTAACGGGCTTTTGCATTTTAAATAAGATACACTAAATGTATAGTGACTGCATAACCAACACGCTGCCATATTCAACAATTTAGTATACATTATAAAAATTGTGTCTAAGTTTCGTCTTTCCAGACAGTTTATGAAGTAGAAACAAGTTTGGTATAGGTAAGTTTATTTAGACTTTCAGTCTGAGTTAAAACTCAATTATAGAGGAAGGAGAAAGAAAGAGAAAGGAAGAGGAAAGAGAGAGAGAGAGAGAGAGAGAGAGAGAGAGAGAGAGAGAGAGAGAGAGAGAGAGAGAGAGAGAGAGAGAGTAGTAGAAAGAAAAGGAGGAGAAGAGAGAATGGCAGAGAGGGGGGGGGAGAAAGCAACAAAGGGCAACAGACATTCAGACCGACAGACAGGCTGTTGGAAAGGTGTTTAACCATTTTAGAGTTAGTGTTACAAGTACCAGTATTATATAAGATTTATTTGAATATACCACCGCCACCATCTCCACCACTGTCCTTATCATCGTCGTCGTCATCATCGTCAACGTCGTTATCGGTGTCAGCCTTATCACCATCGCTACCGTCGTCATCATCATTTATTCATGTCAGTGTCATCATTAGCATCATTATTGTCATCATAGCTGGTAATTAGCCCTCGCATGTAATTCAATTGTCAGCGGAGGTATTTGCAACGACAATACGGGAATTGTTGCGGCAGTTTCTGCTGCGGCAGCGCAGATAGCAACAATAATGTCACCAGCAATGGTGACATTAGCAATATTAGCAACATCTGCAACAGTGGCGCCGACAATAATAACAGCGATATACGGCAATAGCAACAATCGCATCGATGATATCTACAGAGGCAGCAACAACAGCAACTTGAGCTTCAACAATATCAGCTGCGGCAACAGTAATAGCAACAATCACAATAGCAAAAACAATAGCAGCTAGTTAGCAACAATAACATCGATAACAGCAGCTGTCACAATAACTGTAGCAACAACAGAGTAGCAACGATGTAAATCTGTGACATCAATAATAGGAACAACGATAACAACAACTGTAACTAGTTAGCAACATTGACAGAGATGGTATAAATATCATTAATTATCATATGAACAGTAGCAACACTATCGACTGCGAAAGCGGAAATAGTATAAAGACAACAACAATAGCAACAATCGGGAAAACGATAACAGCAGTAACGACAAAAACAAGTGCTAGCAACACCTGCAAAACTAGGGCTTCACAAAAAAATACTAGGAACAGTTCGCAAACTTGGCAACATCATTTATCATTAAGAGTAGGTACAAATGCAGAGAGAGCAGCAGCAACATTCAGAACATGGAGGCGTTTCGGTGGCAGATATAATAACAGCAAATGCTGTAACTGTAACAAGAGCAAAACTATCAACAAGGAATGCAATGCCATCCGCAGAAGCAATAATTGAATTGTTGCTAACATCATTGCCAACTGCAACAACAATGACTATAATAACAGCAATTATGATGTCATCGCTCTGGTCACAATCACCTTAAGGGGCTGTGACAACGATAAAGATAGCACTCTCTACATTATCGTCAACATGATAATCATCGTCGTCATCGTCGTCCTCCTCCTCACTACCACCACCACTACTACTACCGCCGCCAACGCTGGCACTGCTCCCACCACCGACAGGAGCGTCGTTGTCTTCGTCGTCGTCGTCGTTACCATCATCACCATCACTCGAGTCTCGCCGTTGTGGTAATCCTATCATCATTACCTCATCACCACCATCGTTATCGTCATCATCATCTTCATCATCATCTTCACCATCGTTATCGTCACCATCATCATCCCCTCCCCCTCCTCCTCCTCCTCCTCCTCCTTGTCATCATCATCGTCATCATCATCGTCGTCATCACCACCATCGTCATCATCATCATCATCTTCATCACCATCTTCACCATCGTTATCGTCATCATCATCATCCCCTCCTCCTCCTCCTCG
>NC_068999.1:49875117-49877062 GCF_001194135.2 Octopus bimaculoides
TATGTTATCTCAATAAAATTTTGTAACAACAAAGTACATTAATCATGAAACCATGGAAGTTCAACACAATCTTTGCCTTTCGTTGTGTTGCTTTCGCTTATTTTATTTACGTGTTGTTTTTGTTGCGTTTGATTTTTTCCGACATTTTCTTTTTCCAACAGTTTCACTCCTATTATTTTTCTTTTTTTGTTCTTTTTTAATTTGTGAATATTACGAGACAAAATGGCGTCAACATTGATTGTTAGAGATTAGATGGAATAATAGTGTGTGAAGAAGCAGCTTTATTTACTATTGGTGAGTTTGCTATGTATTCTAAAGCATACAGGGTAATTTAATCAGTCTAACAAGAGAGGTAGTAAGAGGGCGGTTAAATTAAATTTCAAAATTTTGTATAGATCAACGTCTTTTTAAATAAGAAATAATAATAATAATAATAATAATAATAATAATAATAATAATAATAATAATAATAATAATAATAATAATGGCTTCAAAATTTGGCACCAGGCCAGGAATTTCGGGTAAGAGAATAAGTTGATTATATCGAACCTAGTACTCAATTGATACTTATTTTATCGATCCTGAAAGGATGAAAGGCAAAGTCAACTTCGGCGGAATTTGGAATCAGAACATAAAGACAGACGAAATACCGCTAACCATTCTGCCAGCTCAAATAATAATAATAATAATAATAATGATAATAATAATAATAATAATAATAATAATAATAATAATAATAATAATAATAATAATGATGATGATGATGATGATGATGATGATGATGATGATGATGTTAATAACAACGACGGCGACGACGACGACGACGATGATGATGATGATGATGGTGGTGGTGGTGGTGGTGGTGGTGGTGGTACATACATGTGTGTTGTGTAGTTTTGTGTTTGGTTCACCTATATATACCAGCAAGAAAATATAACCAGCATCCAGTAAACTAATAAACCGGTGCATTCGAGCAAAAACACTTTATGGTACTTATTCTACCCTGGAAGCACAGTTAGTCCCTTATCACTATCGCCATAGGACATGCGATTAAGTAGTAATTGGCCAACTGGAAACCTTCAAGCGCAGAAGGTATGATATTTATTACATGATACACGTTTTACATTCTGGATAAATGAATAAATATATATATATCAAACAGTAAATAATTTTTGGACGTTTCAAGAATTCAAATATTTCGTTTGCATTCATCACTTCTTACCCAATATGAAAATCTCCATATATCAAAGCGGCAGAATCACGTGACTACTTTGTATGAATATATTATTTTTATTGAGTAAGAGAGTCGCGCATGCCATCAAAATGACACTGGGGTAAAATATACGAAAATTCTCATATCGCCAGCCACTAAGAGATATGCTCAACTGGCTAAGGCTAAACGACTGACAAGTAAATTTGTGGTATTGAGCAGAATATTTGTTGTATCCCATCTTTTACAGCAAGACAAAACATGTACATGATAACACTTCCAATCAGTTAAGATGAGAGGCCATGAGAGCCAGTGTCTGGTATTGCGTCAAGACATGTTTTATGATTATTATTATCATCATCATCATTATTATTATTATTATTATTATTATTATTATTATTATTATTATTATTAATATTATTATTATTATGTGTATTATGCGCATGTGAGTATGTATGTGTATATGTATTTATATATGTGTGACTATGTGTATATATTTATGTCTATTTGTATATATATATATATATGTCTGTATGTATATGTATATATGTATGTATATATATAAATATATACATATACATATATTATATATGTACACACATATATATACATACATACATACATATATGCATACATACATATATACATACATACATATATACAACGCATACATATTTAAAATTCGGGTAAAATACTTGCACGATATATATATATATATATATATATATATATATA
>NC_068999.1:49877494-49878344 GCF_001194135.2 Octopus bimaculoides
TTGAACAGACTCCGGCGTGGCTGTGTGGTAAGAAGCTTGCTTCCCGGCCACTTCGTCCTGAGTTCAGTCCCATTGTGTGGCAGCTTAGGTAAGTCTCTTCTGCTATAACCTCGGGCCGACCAAAGTCTTGTGAGAGAATTTAGTAGACGGAAATTGAAAGAAGCTCGTCATATATATGTGTGCGAGTGTGCGTGCGTGTGTGTGTGTATTATACATATATGCGTGCGTGCGTGTGTGTGTGTGTGTGTGTGTGTGTGTGTGTGTGTGTGTGTGTGTGCGTATGTGTGTGTGTGTGCTGGTTTCCATGTAACTTAGCGGTTCGATAAAAGAGACAGAATAAGTACTAGGCTCTAAAACTCTTATACTCTCAAGGGCGGTGCTCCAGCATGACCACAGTCAAATGGCTCAGACAAGGAAAAGAATAAAAGAGTAATAACTCCAAATGTATTAACTCCAGGAACTACAGTGGGAAATTCATGCATCATATGTCAATACTGGAATGTATTATTTCCTCCTATATAAATCTTTCCCTAAATTCACATATATATATACATAGGCGGCGAGCTGGCAGAAACGTTAGCACGCCGGGCGAAATGCTTAGCAGTATTTCGTCTGTCTTTACGTTCTGAGTTCAAATTCCGCCGAGGTCGACTTTGCCTTTCATCCTTTCGGGGTCGATTAAATAAGTACCAGTCACGCACTGGGGTCGATATAATCGACTTAATCCGTTTGTCTGTCTTTGTTTGTCCCCTCTGTGTGTAGCCCTTTGTGGGCAGTAAAGAAATAATACATACATATACGGAGGAAGTCAACTCGAGATGGAGTAAGACCATTTCCTTAAACTTCTTAA
>NC_068999.1:49879253-49880746 GCF_001194135.2 Octopus bimaculoides
TATATACATATATACTACGGGCTTCTTTCAGTTTCCGTCTACCAAATCCACTCACAAGGCTTTGGTCGGCCCGAGGCTATAGTGGAAGACACTTGCCCAAGGTGCCACGCAGTGGGACTGAACCCGGAACCATGTGGTTGGTAAATATTAGTTTAACTTCTACAAGAAGGAAGTCCTAACGAAAGACGAGGTTCCTTCAAAGACACTGGCCAAGAGTCTTTTTGTTCTTAGCAGTTGGATGGTCGATGTCACTGCTGGGTTCAACCGTAATTTGAAAGGTTTTGTTTTTCGTCCGGCAGGTTGTCCGACGAAACCACCTACGTTAATAAGCACATTCGGTAGGGTTGCCGGCATAGTCGCTGACAGCTCGACAATGCGGCAGGCTGTAGCGGGTTATATGTCACCAGTATGTGTGTGTGTACGTGTGTGTATGTGTGTGTACAGGTCTCTGTGTATGGTATTTATTTATTTATTTATGTGTTTCAGCCAAGTGGCTGCGGTCATGCTGGTGCACCACGTATAAGTATATGTACAAAAATGAGCTGAGACAGAGCTCAGAGTGACCAATGGCATGTATTTTAACATAAATATATAAATATATATATTTATCATATATATAATAAAATTCTAAAAACAACTTGTGTATTTAGAATTTTTAAGGTTGTTTTAGCGCCATTTGGCGTCTATTTTCAGCGCGTGGAGAGGCGTTTTTGCCAATCTCTTCTTATGATTACGTATATAATTATTAATATAATATTTGGAAAATTTACCTATAAAGCTTTTTATTTTCGTGCTGACCTGATAAAATCATGAATGATTATATCCTTTGTTATATAGTTAATATATGAAAATTTTTACTCCGGATATATATGTGTGTGTGTGTATATATATATGCGTGTATATATATATATGTTTATATAAATACGTCTACATATATGTGCGTGTGTATGTACGTCCGTATGTGTGTGTGAGTCTGTGCGTCTGTTTGTGTGTGTTTTCCTCGCGAATTGCAATGACAAATAAGCGATAACGATGGATTAGATTATACTATTTATACACCAAACCGGGTTACAGCTATGTTGATTCGGAGTAAATGAAAATAACCGTTCACAAAATACTATGT
The DNA here is from genome assembly GCF_001194135.2 of Octopus bimaculoides. Classification (NCBI taxonomy): domain Eukaryota; kingdom Metazoa; phylum Mollusca; class Cephalopoda; order Octopoda; family Octopodidae; genus Octopus; species Octopus bimaculoides. Next base: position 49,880,377 of record NC_068999.1, read on the forward strand.
ACATATGTGTGTGTGTGATACGACGTGTATGTATATTGGTGCACCTAAATATATACATATATATATATATATAGTTGTGTAATTGTAGATATAAATATAAATATATATTTGTGTGTGTGTGGGTACGCATGCGACACCCTCAATTATATATAATTGACACAGATTGATATATATTTGGATGTGGTCATATATGTGTGTCTGTGAGTGTGTGCGTGTGTGTGCCCGCGCGTTTATGTTTATATGTTTCTATGCTTGTATACGCATACATGCACACACACGCACATATATATGCATGCATATATATATGCATATATATGTATATATATGTGTAGATATATATCCATATACATATATATATTCATATATATAT
>NC_068999.1:49882330-49885542 GCF_001194135.2 Octopus bimaculoides
ATATATATACACATACAGGGTGCGGTGAATAGATTGTCGTCTAAATTACGCAAAAATGAAAATAACCCTGACGTCTCATTTTAACAGATAAGTTTACCAAAATTACAGGAAAATATTTGGAAATACTAAAAAGTAAATTTATTCAATAAAATCACCATTGGCTTCAACCACGAATCCAGACGACATCGGAGTCTCCTGTGAGGCTTCTGGACGGTTTCCTTGTTTAAACTGGTGAATGCTGCCATAATCCTTGCCTTCAGTTCATCTTTGGTGTTACAAGGAATTTTGTCGGTCTCTCGCTCAACTGCACCCTACACATAATAATCAAGGTGCTTGCAGTCTTGGGAGTTAGGTGGCCGGATGTTAGGGGTGATGTAGTTGCAGACTGGGTTCTCCTGTTTGTGTGGCATTGTACAGAGTCTTGTTGCTAGACGTAGTCTTCCAGCAGCCAGGGCAGCACTACCTCCTCCAAGCACTTGATGTAGTCCTCGTGTTGAGTCTGAGGCCGTGTGAGAAAACGAATGGAGGCATAACGTCGCCATCACTAGTGATCACTCCAAACGCTATGACGTTGACTGGATGTTTGATTTTTATCCCTCTCGGTACATGTCCTCAGATTGCACTGTCCTCACATTGACACCCAAACACTCTTAAGTATTCGTATTGGAGCTTTCGGTGCGAATGCCAAGCAGTACAGCATGTCGTTTCCAAATTTCTAGCTGAGTGAATTGCGTCATGGTGCAGTTTTTTCTCACAGACGGTGCCCAACTGACCCTACTGTACCGAGTAGTCGACAAAATCAAAAACAAACAATGCGTATGTGCGAAATTAAAAATATAAGATGACGACAATTTACCCATCGCACGTTATTTATATATAATTTAGGCTAGTTAAAATGTGTTTGTGACATATTTCAACTGCTAAAATTGACTGCAGTCACCTCAGAGAAAATTCTTCTATTTGTTATACCTATAATCGTCCTTGTTGTTCAATTTCCTGCCATTGGTAACTACATTGGTTATTAGTGGTTTCATATAAGGATCACATCCTAAGTGGTTCTAAAGAAATGCTACAGTCGTTGGACTTATCTAAATAACAAAAAAAAAAAAAAAATTACCCGAATGAAACATCCATATTGGATAATTCTTTTGTTATTTAAATACGTCTGATGATTGTAAGAATGTTTTCTAACTCATTTAAGGTCTCTTACATGAAACCTCCGCTAACTTGCAGTGTGGATGTTTGCATTATATCTATTAAGTAAATATATCACTCACCATATAAATTGAGCTTTCTCACTTGTTGTTCAATTATGTAACACAATTCACAGACACACAGGTGCATAGGTAGATTTATACATACATATGCATATATATTTATTTATATATATATATATATATATATATATATATGCACGCATACATACCAGAATATATACAAGAATATATACATACATACTATTTTATATGGATTCTTGCGTAAATTTGAAAAGTTAATATTATAATAGCATTAAAGAAACATGAAGAAAATAATTTGCAGATAACATTATCATGTTACCTTTCTGAAGCCAACAATCGGCAGCGGACATATTTACTGCGTTTTAAATTCATAGGAAATGGTAAAATATATTGACTGACGTTCAAGTAATTATATTGTTCGTGTTGTTGTTGTTATTGTTGTTGTTGTCGCAGCTTTTATTTAGCCCCAGGTTATCCATGAACGAGCAGACCTGTGGTAAATGGCATTCGTTAATTTTATTTCATTTTTTCTTTTTTTTTTTTTTGGTGTCGAGTAATATCTCTCGTTTTTATAAACTGACTTTACAAAATTATATTATAACATGTAACGTCACACCTGTATACGACGAATTGACAAAGTCGTTAAGGTGATGGATAGAATGTCTCGAAATGATTGTCTTGAAGTTCTGAGTTCAAATCCCATCGAAGCGAAAGTTAACCTTCATTCTTTCAGGCACAAAGCCTGAAATTTTGAGAGAGGTCGGGGTTTGTTGATTACATTGACTCCACTACTTGGCAGGTATTTATTTCATGGACCAGGGAAGGAAAAAGGGCAAAGTCACCTCAGCTAAATTTGAACTCAGAACGTAAAGGCGGACGACGTACTGCTAAGCGTTATGTCCGGTATGCCAACGATTCTACCTGCTCGCTGCCTTCAAGGTGATAGCCACTGTCCAATCACTGAAACAAGCAATAGTTAAATGATAAAACAAACAATAAGATTCTATACTTTGAGATCGAACTCGTGTCCTAGGGATTGCGTAAAGAGCTTCTTAACCCCTCAGCCATAGACACCAAAGAAAAAAGAAACTGTTAGCTGGATCAGAAAATGTACAGCCTAGGAGTATTCTAGAGTTTCATCTTCGGTTGTGTTTATTATCAAAAATGGTTATGCTTCATACATGTAATTCAGAAATCAGTCAACAGGTAAATGGAAAATGGTGAGGTTTCATAACAGATATTCAATACTATATCTTTACACAAATATTTACCCTCCTCCTGGCAAAATGCGTTTTCTTTAAAAGACATCTTCTGTAAAATAACTTCACAAACAAAAGACTACGCTACTTAAAAGCCTCATGTTTACTGCTTAAAGATAAACAGTACACACATGCACAGTATTCATGCACACATGTGTGTGTGTGTGTGTGTATATGTGTGTGTGTGTATATGTGTGTGTGTGTGTATATGTGTGTGTGTGTATGTCGTGTGTTGTATGTGTGTATGATATGATATTATATTTATATTATGTATCATGTGTATGTGCTTGTGTGAGTGTATACATTCTTATCTTATGTTATATTAAATTATATTACATTATATAAATATTATATATTATTCACAGTCATATTAATTAACAAGTTCTTACGCAGTATGACGTTTGTTGCAGACTTGAATAAACAGCATATTATAGCTTATTACTGTTATATAAGCCATTAATAAATTTACTAGTTCCCATAGATGTACAACATACATACATATATATACAGTATATATATATACATACACACACACACACACACATATATATATATATAAGAGTAATTGATATGGTATCATCGACGGATATCTTTATATACATACATATACGTTGTCATTTATAATGAGATATATTTAATATGCTTCATAGCTTCCTTGTATAATGCAAATTAACTAAATTTAAAAGATACGGAGTCGTAAATGCTCAAGTGTGTC
>NC_068999.1:49886173-49887287 GCF_001194135.2 Octopus bimaculoides
GTGCCACCCGCACAAGAGCCAGTCCAGGGGCACTGGCAACGATCTTACTTGGCTTGCCGGGTCTTCTCACGCACAGCACATTTCCAAAGGTCTCGGACAGTAGTCATCGCCTCGGTGAGGCCCAATGTACGAAGGTCTTGCCTCACCACCTCAGCCCAGGTCTTCCTGGGCCTACCTCTTCCACAGGTTCCCTCAACTGTTAGGGTGTGGCACTTTTTCACGCAGCTATCCTCATCCATTCTCACCACATGTCCATACCAGCGCAATCGTCTCTCTTGCACACCACAACTGATGCTTCTAATGTTCAGCTTTTCTCTCAAGATACTTACACTCTGACGGGTATTCACATTATATTCAATTTTATACAAACATACATACATACATATATATAAGGTGCATAGCTCAGTGGATAGAGCGTCAGGCTAACAAACATGAAGTAGAGAGTTCGATTCCTGGTCCAGGCTGTGTGTTGTGTTCTTGAACAAGATACTTTATATCGCGTCGTTCCAGTTCACTCAGTCGTAGAAATGAGTGGCCACCTCACTGTACCAAGCAGTATCTGCCTTTGTAGTTCTCGAGCGACTGCTGATCTTCCCAAAACAACCTTCAGCGGACCCGGAACCATGTGGTTGGGAAGCAAGCTTCTTACCACATAACCACGCCTGCGCCTACATACATATATATATTTGTGACGCACATGGAATAGATTTCTTTGAGATGGGATGCCTGAACTCACTAGCCGATGAATTCATAAGTGCCTTTCTTACCGTTGATTTTTGGTGTCGCATGGCCAAAGATTTACCGTGAATTTTTTAGAGACACTTTCAAATTTATCAGAATATCGGACTGATGATTTGGAATAGGGAAATTTTCATTCCCTTAACCATGAAACGATCGTATCCGATTAACTAAAGACTTGTTTTGTTTATGCTTTCCCCTCCGGTTTTTTGTTCTATGTGTGCCACAAATATCGCCATCCATTTAGAGAAAAATTTGTAGTTTAGAATCAGTAGTTCTTTGACTGCTATTTCTAAATTTTCAGTATGTTGGAGAAGCAACTCAATGCTAATCCCTGTATATTTATGATGATAAATGGTTTTACCGATAAAGGTTT
>NC_068999.1:49887398-49888805 GCF_001194135.2 Octopus bimaculoides
TATATATATATATATATATATATTCTATACAAATGTCTTTTTTTTCTATCAGATTTACTCATTAGACTACGACAAGGCTGGGGCGCCACCTTGAAAAATTTCATGTAACATGAACGAGTCCCCCCACTAGCCGAACATTAAGTAGGCCTTGTGTCTGAAGGATAAATGGTCGAGGAAGCAGGAGACTAACTGAATGAACTGTAAATATATAGACCGACAGAGAGCAACAGGGAAACCACCACTGCATCTTTCCGAAGAAAAATGGCATGAATCTTCAGAATTAGCTATGATGGTCTATGGTCACCGATGCCTGTAGGCATGGTAGAGAGAGAGGAGGTTGAGAGAAAGAGAGAGAATCAAAGTGGGAGACAGACAGACAGACAGACAGAGACAGATAGACAGATACAGGCTAACAGACAGATTGAATCAAACAATACCATCAGCATTGATTTGATCCTAACCGCTAACATCGCTACAACTGACAGTCCAACACATCAACTACTCATTGAACGTACAGTATTCCGATGTAACAGATCTATACTTGTGGCTATTATTGCTTTCAGACTACAGATATCTGTGAATGGTGCAGATATCTGCGCTCTGAAAACCTAAACAAAAGCCAAATATTTACAAAACTTGGTTCACTGACAATGACGTTAACTTTACTCGATGCTTGTTTTTGTTCAATGCTGTTTATTCTATTGAACGTAATTTATTCAAAAGTCTATTTAAGCATACAATCCACCTCTCGCTGCCATGACACCAGCCGCTAGAAACGAAATTGCCATAATTAGTATGAATGCATTATTTAATAGCCACAAAATATCTTGTTACATCGAAAATTGACTAGATTTTTTTTCTTTATTGTATCCTCTTTTCAATGAATGACATTTTACTAACTTTCGGCGAAAGCTAGACTACAATAGATATTATAACGGCTGTGTAGGAATGATTTCTATGTTTATTATAGATATAACAAAAAGAAAAGATAAATACACGAACGAGTCTTGGTTTTCAATTGATGTATGATATTTTACTAAACAGACGTCAGTAATGTTTGCTGAAGATATGAATGAGTATTCTAAAGTATCTTTTTTTAGTAGTTAAAGAAATGTGCTTCTTTGCGTCTCTTCAATTTTCAACCGATTGATCATCTATGCTGGATGTTATGTACGCATAATCGAGGCTTAAATGAATATGGAGCGTAAGAAGAACATTTGTGTATACACACAGCATATAAGTTCTACCCTGACCAAAATTTGAATCCCAATAAAGGACAATTATGTAATTTCAATGGATGGTATAATATATACTACAAAACCACCATAAACCAAGAGACCAAAACCCCCTATATAATATACTCACCACACACACACACATACATAATATCTGTGTAAGCTTATATGA
>NC_068999.1:49890501-49891638 GCF_001194135.2 Octopus bimaculoides
ATGTATGTATGTATGCATGTATGTATGTCCGTACGTATGTATGTGTGTATGCATGTGTGTATGTATGTATGTATGCATGTATGTATATGTATATGCGTGTATGTGTATGTATATGCATGCATGTATGTGTGGGTGTATGTCTTTAACAGTGGTGCTATGATGTTCATACTTTTCAGGAACGCATTGGCGGCTTAATTGTTCAAGAACTAACAAACGACAATCGAGACCAAATCGCTTCCCACCTTTCTCCTTCCCTACTTCTCCCTCACTCACCTGTCTCTCTTTCCTTTCCACTCTCTCTCTGTCTCTCTCTCCCTCTGTCTGTCTGTATGTCTCTCTCTCTCTCTCTCTCTCTCTCTCTCTTTCCTTCTTCCTGACTTTGTCTCTTGTCTATCGTTAATGTGAATAGTAATGTAATGATGCATGGAAAAAAATTTATTTCTGTTAAAATTAACTATGATAATGAAGATGATGATGATGATGGAAATGAGGAGAAGGAACAAACAGGTGGAGGGAGGGGGGAGGTGAAGGAGAATAATGAGCAGGAGGAGGAGGAGGAGAAGGAGGAGTCGCAGCAGCAGAAGAAGAAGAAGAAGAAGAAGAAGAAGAAGAAGAAGAAGAAGAACAACAACAACAACAACAACAACAACAACAACAACAACAAAAGGAGAAGGCGGCGGCGGCGGAGGAGGAGGAGGAAGAGGAGGAGGAGAAGGAAGAGAAGAAGAAGAAGAAGCAGAAGAAGAAGAAGAAGAAGAAGAAGAAGAAGCATGCTCGTGATAATCATCGTCAGGAACATCATCTTCATTATCGTTTCTTCTTCATTATCGTCGTCATCATCGTCATCATCGTCATCGTCGTCCCCGTCATCATCATCATCATCCTCCTCATAAATATCATCCTCGTGGTACTTTCACTATCATTACCACTGCAATCCGTAAATCTTGAAGCCACGATCATCAGCCTTCCCATCAACCTCCATATTACCATGGTTACCAGAACCACCATGATCATTATCATTTAAAATTACCAGTACTTAATCAACCAGCTTCTATCAAGGTAATCAGTTATTTCGGTTCCTGCGCAACTCTGGACCAGAGACATTATATATATATATATATATATATATATATATAT
>NC_068999.1:49892043-49892784 GCF_001194135.2 Octopus bimaculoides
TATATATATATATATATTGTCTTTTCTCTTGGACACCCTTCGGGGACGTTAGTTGAAAGGTTTATTGCGTCAATAGTTTCGTTTTTGGTGTGGTTTCATCATTAGCATCTGCCATAGAATGAGAATCAGCATATCTATTGGTCTACGTTCCTTAATCAATATATATGTGTTTGAAGTTCTCAGTTCGTTGTTCTGTGTGTTGTTATTGTCATGTCATGTATCGATGGTTCAGTAGGGTTTTTTTGTTCTTTCCATAACGTTTTGTTCGTTAATTTCATTTTGTACTTAAGTTTTGGGGGTCACAATTTCCTTTGTGGAGGAATTTATTTGTGTTATAGATTCCCTTTCTTTTCTAAAACCTCTAGCTTTGTAGCTTTGTAGCTATATTTTGTGTATATTCGATGTTACTATTTGTAATAATAAGCAGGTATTGGCGTAATGGACATATTACGTTGGTGGTTCGGTCCTGGTGCCATTCACAAGGTCGAGGAAGGCGGAGAGCACGTGATCTAGCAGTCCCAACGGCAATAGTGGATGATTATCTCCCGCTAGCGATATAATCACGTGTGCTTATATGCACCACAAGTGTATATGAGAGGTTCTCTTATAGTAAATAACGCTGTATTGTTTTTTCTAACAGAGCATCCACTTTTAAGTGGAGATAAATATTACTATTTGGTATTAATACTGCTTCTGTTGCTGATACTTACATTATATATATATATATATATATATATATAT
>NC_068999.1:49895391-49896945 GCF_001194135.2 Octopus bimaculoides
ATATATATATATATATATATATATATATATATATATATATAATGACTGAAACAAGTAAAGAGATATATACATACATACATATATGTATACATACATATAAGCAGAAATAAAGGGAGAGAGAGAGAGAAGGGGGAAGCAGTGAAAGAGAAAATACCAATTAGTAAGAAATCAAATTTTGCCGAATAACAGCCACAACTATATTTAAATTAATTAGCCCAGACAAAGCACAAGCAATATTTAATATGCCTGGCTTAGAACTAGACAGACATCATCCATATGTCAGAATAGAAAAAATAAAATAAAAAGAATCATATATAATTCTGTTTATATGAATTCAAAGAAAAATTATTTTTGAATAAATCAATTTTTACAATGTATTGCAATAATGACATTTAAATAAAGTAAATACGCTCAATATGTAAATATATAACCTGTCTCTTATTCCGTTCGTTATAAAAATTATCGGCTGCTTACTATAAATATCATCAACTGTTTACTATAAGCTGCAAACAAGAGACAATACAATAGCTACTTCTAAGCATCAGCATTAGCAACACAATAGCCATCCATTAAACCAATCATCGACTTGTTTACATCGTTCTTTTAAAACTTATACAAGCAATTCCTCGTTGGTTTATTTTATATGTTTAATCAACTTATTTCTATGACAACCTGGCTAAATTTAACCATACTACAACACCTCATGTCTAAAGTTGCCTGAATACATACATGTATCGTTGAATCACTGTTAATCTGTCTTTTTTCTCCCTTGGTAGGGGAAACGTATTAAAACTAATAACTATTTATAATTGAACACGTCGATTGAGAACAAAATCACTTCCACATTAAATTGGTTAACAGACTTTTCTAGCATTGTTCTTAACCAAATATGCATAGATGGCTCTTGCACTCATTATACAAACATATATCGACTGTCTCACACACACACTCACACACACACTCACAAACACAAATGGAAGTACATAGACAACAAATATTTCGTACAAATACCCTCAGATACACACATACAGAAACGTGATATTCATATATGAGGTAAATAGTAAATAGGAATATAAAACCAGATCTAAATCTTCATTAAAATCAAATTACAGTGAGCTGTACTGAGAAGGCACACACGCGCGTACACATACGCATAAAGATAAGATATGAATGTAGGCTTGTGTATGTGTCTGTGCATATATAAGTATAAGAATACAATCTGTAAGCGGAACAGTAAAGTTATACAAGATTTTTCTCAGGTTTAAAATATGACATTGTTTTCGTTATCTACATTTCAACGATGGAGTCTTGCATCTTTGTTAAAAACCATTTTCTTCTTCAAAGGAAAAATTTAAGTAATTATACATACATGCATGCATGCGCTTATTGTTTTCTAAAATCCTGGTTCTTGAATTGGAAATGTTAATATTCAAATCGAAACGATTAAATAAGATAAAAGAATTTTTTAAAAAATGTATTCAGAACGTTAACCTCTCTCGTTCATTCTCTCTTTCATTGTCTCTCCTTCTCTCTTTCTCTTTCTCACTATATATG
>NC_068999.1:49897245-49905463 GCF_001194135.2 Octopus bimaculoides
TAGTTGTTAATACCAGATTCTGTTTTAAATATTTTCTTCTTTACTGCAATCCAGTTATAACTTTCATTACAATAAAAAAAATGCTTTTTCCTTTTTTTAAATATATTATTTTTTTTATAATTCAGCTACAAAAAAATGACTGAAAACCGGTAGCCATTAAATAAATTCTTTACCAGTTTCGAAATACAGTAAAAACTTTAAAAAAAAAAAAACAATAAACGAAAATTTTAAATAAAATAAAAATAAAACATAATAAATCAGCTCATTTATTTGAACAAAATAAAATATTTATTTCTTTATTTCATCATATTTTTTCTTCAATTTAAATAAAGTCTCATATTAAGATTTTTTTCCCCTTTCCCTCTGATTTCTTGTAAATAAAAAAACACAGAATTTAAAAAAAAAAGGTTTAACGTTAAATTACATTTGAAAATTCTGAAATTTGATTCTAAAGACAGCTGTCTGTTTTAAGGCCAATTGTTTGTATCAAAAACTCATTCACACGAAGTTAATAAGCAGTTAGTTTCATGTGCAGTTGATAGTTTTGTATTCAATTTCTCTGACGTAATATCATTAAAACTTCTCAAGCTATCCAAATCTGTAAAAAAGAAAGGAAGTGTGTTAAAATATTAGAATTTCAATATCTAAATATTTGAACCTCAGTTTTCTGAATCTCAATATGCTTTCTACTTTCAAGGCGACAAGATGGCAGAATCGTTAGCACACCGGGCAAAAGGCAAAATGCTTCGCGGTATTTCGTCTGGCTTTACGCTCAGATTTCAAATTCCGCCGAGGTCGAAGTCAACTTTGCCTTTCATCCTTTCTGAGCCGTTAAAATAAGTACCAGTTGAACACTAGGGGTTGATGTAATCGGCTAGCCCTCTTCCCCGAACTCGCTGGCCTTGTGCCAACATTAGAAACCAATATATTCCGTACTTACACAAACCACTGCACTCTGAGTTGAAATTCTATTGAGATCTATTAAACCTCTAATCCTTTTGGAGTCGATAAATAAAGTACCATCATGTACTGGAGTTGATTATTCTCTTTCATTCTCAGTTTCTCCGTCTCTCTTTCAAGAGGGAATCGTCTATGATAAAACCTGGAGAGGGTTGTACTCTACTTGATCTAAAAATCCGCAAGACATGCTGTGATAGTTGTAAATGAGCATCACCGTCATAAATGCAGTGCCCTTCATTTCCAAACTTCAGTGAAAACATGCCACGCCATGGGGTTACATTACCTTGCTTGGTAATAGGTGAAGGTTGGCGACAGGAGAGGCATAAGTCCATAGTAAATATACCTCCACAAATTTTGTCTGAACACTAAAAGATGGACGCTAAAAAGACGATGGAAGGAAGGAAGGGAGGAAGGAAGGAAGGAAGGAAAAATCTAAGACAAAACGAAGGAAAGGAAGACCAAAGTAATAACGAAAGGAAGAAATATTGATAAATAGATAGATAGATAGATAGATAGATAGATAGATAGATAGATAGATAGATAGATAGATAGATAGATAGACAACGCACCTTTTCAATAAAGGTAAGAATATCAATAGATGTGAATTGCCTGGTAGTGCAAGGATGGATGGTTCACCTCGTGGCGTTGAAGGAGGATTTCTTCATATCAGAAATGAACTTAAGCTGTTTCTAATTTGTTGCGATTGCTAGAGGCAAAAAAAAAAAAGAAGTCAAATTATCACACATCGGTAGAAATTAATCAGTGAAAATTGATTTAGAAATATCAAGTTTATTCCTGAGAGCATTAAAATCAAAATGTCTTGCCAATATTAAGATGAGAATATTAATTTTGTTTTCGCTCAGTACCTTAATCATCATCAAGATCATCATCATCGCCATCTTCATCGCCATCATCATCACCACCATGATTATTATTATTATTATTATTATTATTATTATTATTATTATTATTATTATTACTATCATTATTATTATTATTATTATCATCATTATTATTATTATTATTATTATTATTATTATTATTATTATTATTATTATTATTATTATTATTATTATTATCATTATTATTATTATTTATTATTATTATTATTATTATTATTATTATTATTATTATTATTATTATTATTATTATTATCATTATTATTATTATTATTTATATTATTATTATTATTATTATTATTATTATTATTATTATTATTATTATTACTCTCATTATTATTATAAGTTTAACTTGGTTATAAGGAATAGTTAATTAGAGGAAATTTATTTCGCTTCTATTAGTTAATCCAACGTTATTAACTAGTTTTGCGAAGGTTGCTCCGGGTTAAATAGGATTACTTTTCTGTTGCTCTCTGAAGCATGAAATAATTTTATTTGCTGGATTGAACGAAGTATCGACGTTATTCATAGACTCCTGTTAGCCAGTCGAAGACGTTCCTTATATTGATGTGTGATATAACTGAAGCAACTTCGGAATTTTCTTAAGCGAGACGCCATGGAATAAATTTTCATTGCTTTATTTGGGTATGAAAGAAGATTCGATAGTTATTTCCAACTTCTAGAGAAGTGGTTCCCAAAGTGAGCAGTATTGTCCCACCCCCCTGGGGGCTGAACAGATTTGTGAGGATGTTACTATCTTGTAAGCCAATTACTGGTGGGTTTCCGTTACATCTCTGCTTGTACGTTTAAGAAAACTACAATGTTATCTCACCTTGAAGAATTTTTAATCGAATAATTGACCTCAGTACTTATGATTTTTAAAACCTGGTAATAATTCTAGCAAATACTTTTGCCGAAACGCTAAGTCACGGAGACGTAAATACATCAACACCGTTGTCAAGCGGTGGCAGAAGACACTCTGACACAACGAAATCGACTTTGCCTTCCATCTTCTCAGGGTCGACAAAATAAGGTACTGAGGTCAATGTAATCAATTTGACCCCTTCGCTCAAGACTGCTAGTCTTGTGCCAAAATTAGAATTATATTAGTGTTATGGTATGCAGGCATATTCGAATATAATGCTATAGTCTACAAATGTATTACAGAATGTAGTAACTTGTGTTACAACAGCTGCGTAATGCGGGTACCATCCGGGCATCCCTTGAGTTTGCTGGTGCCTTCCTCTATCCCTGCCTCTATACAAGCTTATACAGCTGACCAAAAACTGCCGTCCCCATAAAAGCGTAACCCGGGGCGGATCGCCACCATCGCCGCCCCTTTTAACTATGCTGCAGTGGAATAATATATAAGTGTTCTTATGGTATATGGTAATGTAATGTAGTAGAAAGTGTTTTAGAGTGGATTCTAGTGTTTTCATGGCTTCAAAGTAAATTTGGAATAGCACGGACGGTAGAACGAACAAGTAACACTTCACTTTACTAACATATACAAGAACATGAGCAACAACAACACAAACAACAAAAATATCAACAAAAGCACAACAACGGCGACGACGACTGTATACATATACAATTCCATCGACAACAAAAGCACACAAAATTTACTTCATTTGAGCAAGTACTTCAACAAAAACAAGCACAACAAAACTGTGCAAACGTTATAAAAAAAAAGACAAACAAGAACTACGACAGTGGTGGTGGCGGCGGCGGCAGCGGAGGTGGTGGTGGTGGTGGTGGTGACGATGATGATGATGATGATGATCCGATATTTTTTTTTCCTATAATTTTTTTTTCCTATAATTTTTTTTAACGCTTTTTGTTCTCTTCTAACTTGGATTTGCTTTACTTTGTATTATTTTTTTTCATCCCTCCAATATCGATTAAAAATTAATATTTCAGTCGCTTCAAAGGTATGCTAGTTCGCTTTTTTTTTTACCTTCTCATTTTATTTTATTTTGTTATTTTCTTTTATCTATGAATGTACGTACGTGTATGTGTGTATGTGTATGTAAGTGTGTATGTATGTGCGTGCGTATGTGTGTGTGTGTGTATTTTAGCGCAATAATGTAGAGTTGGACTGAGGTGTAAGGTAAAGTTTAATTCAATGTAATGTAACAGAGAGCAACGTAGTCGAGGGCTGGCGCATCCTAGTACAGGGAAATCTAGCATATTGCAGTGTAATCTGGTGCAGTTGTTGTAATGCAGCGTAACACAATGCACTGTAGATGAACGCAACATGGTGATGCATAGTGTAAGCAATGCAGTGTATGGTATATAGTAGCGGAAGGTGCAATACAGTAGTGCAGTGTCGTGTTTTATAGTATAATTTAGTATCGTGGCACTCCGTCGGTTACGACGACGAGGGTTCCAGTTGATCCACTCACAAGGCTTTGGTCAGCCGAAGGCCACAGTAGAAGACACTTACCCAAGATGCCATGCAGTGGGACTGAACCCGGAACCATAGTGGTTGCGAATCAATCTTCTTACCATACTGCCACGCCTGCGCGCGCGCACACACACACACACACACAAACATATAATCCTTTTTACTATTGGCACATTGACTGAAATTTGGGAGGGTGTATAGTAAATTACATCAACCCCAGTGCTCAACTAGTACTTACTTAATCGACCCCAAAAGATCGAAAGACGAAGTCAACCTCGATGAAATTTGAACTCAAAACGTAAAGACTGACGAATAACGTTAAGTATTTTGCCCGGTGTGCTAACGGTTCTGCCAGCTCGCCGCCTTGATAATAATGTTTAACTATATCATACTTAATGTATGAACATCGTTGTTAGTTACTGCGGTTTTTGTCTGACAGAAAAAAAGAAAAAAATTCTGTCCGAGATAAAAAAAAAAAAAATTCTTTTTACGGACGTGCTGCGTTTAGAAACAATAGCTATCGATGTATAAATCGTGCCAGAAGCGGCTAATGTTAACACCAGATGGATTTCCGCCTTCTTGAGCCTCGTCAATGATGTGCACTCGCAGCCAACGGCAAGTTTAGACGAGATTCATCGGCTCGAGTATAGGAAGCAGCGAATAGTAAATTCACTGGAGTTTACGCTATATTTAAAAAAGAATTTAACCTTTAACTGAGAGATTACTCAATACTTTTTCCTAAAGTACATGTTTATTAAACATTCACAAGGAAAAATATGTATACGTGTAACGAATACAAATATATACATACGCATTTCTGCATGTGTTTGCTTCAGTGTGAATGTGATTACTTTCTGAGTTTAAATATAAATCTTTAATTACCAGTTCCATACAATTTGCACTTTCCCCCATAAATCCATGCGTAATTCTTGACGTCCTCGCTGTTGTTGTTGTTGTTGCTGCTGCTGCTGCTGTTTTCACTCCACTTCATTACCGTTGTCATTATCATTGCTGTTATGGTGGAAGTGGGTTTTTTTGTTTTGTTTTGTTTTTTGCTTTGATTCTTCAAATTTTATTTTTCACGCAAATCATAAAATTATTTTTATTTTTCCTCTTTTCTTCCTTCTTTCTTTCTCTCGGCAAAATATCAAATTTTTCGTCGTGGATTCTTTTTGCAATTTCTTTTTCATTCTTCACTTTTGAAGAAGTTAATCAGTTTTCAATCTTAGAATAACTTCTTCTTCTTCTTCTTCTTCTTCTTCTTATTATTATTATTATTATTATTATTATTATGAATTATTGTTGTTGCTATTATTATTATTATTATTATTATTATTATTATTATTATTATTATTATTATTATTATTATTATTATTATTATTATTATTATTATTATTATTATTAAGGCGGCGAGCTGGCCGAATCGTTAGCACGCCGGGCGAAATGCTTAGCGGTATTTCGTCTGCCACTACGTTCTGAGTTCAAATTTCGCCGAGGTCCACTTTGCCTTTCATTCTTTCGGGATCAATGAAATAAGTACCAGTTACGCGCTGGGGTCAATGTAATCGACTAGTCCTCTATCCCCAAATTTCAGGCCTTGTGCCTTCAGTAGAAAGAATTATTATTATTATTACTATTATTATTATTATTATTATTATTATTATTATTATTATTATCATTATTATTATCCTCACCAATAACAAAATTATCCCCATCAATAACTATATCTACGTCATTATTGAGCAGATTAAGCTGAAAGCTTTTCTCTGTTTAATGGTCTAGAATTTGGCTCCTGTTTACACTGAACCGGATGTAAGATAAAGCTATTTCAATAACTCTGCTTCCGGGGCGGGCTGTGACGTCATGTAGCTCGACGTGTGGCAGCGTGATGAATTGTCGTGTCATTTTCAGCGGCGATGGTGTGTAGCTAGACGGTGATGTGGTCGGTACACAACGGTAGAAATTGGTGCGATTTGGTGTAGCAAAGCGAGGATTAGCGTAACGCAGCGTAACAATCTGCCAGAAGACATTAATAATGTGTTTGGCTTGGTGATAGAGTGTATTAGACAGACATCGTATGGCGAAACATGAGTATATATATAACATATTGCGGAGCGGTGTACGAGCGGGTACTGAAAAGCTCCTGGTTTTAAGGATATCACGAAAGGCCTGACTGGTGGCCCAACCTTCCAGGGGTTGGAAAATTTGAAAGACCGGTGCAATAAGTGTGTGAGTCTGCAAGGGGAATATGTTGGATAAAATCATAATTAACTGATCCTCTTGTCTTTTCTTTTATCCAAAGCCAGGCACTTTTCAGCACCCCCCTACGTGTGTGTGTATATATATATATATATATATAGAGAGAGAGAGAGAGAGAGAGAGTGAATCCAAACAAAGAAGAACAAACAAAAAAGCAAAATAACGCGAGGACGTGGTACAAGCACTGTATTATCAGACGCTCAGGAAAGGAAGGAAAGAGGATTTAACGTTTCGAGCAAGGTTCTTCTTCAGAAATAGAGGAAAGTCCAAAAGAAGGGAAGACGAAGAAAGAGAATCGCCAACGATACACATGTGGTTACATTTTGAAATGACCGGAAGACAGGGGATTGCAAGAGGAGATACGTGTATGTGTGTGTATATACGTGCGCGCAGGCATGTGTGTGTGTGTGTTTGTTTGTTCATATATAACCGTTCATATATATATATATATATATATGTGTGTGTGTGTGTGTGTGTGTGTGTGTGTGTGTGTGTGTGTGTGTGTACATGTTCATGCAAATTTATACATAAATGTGCGTTTACATGAGTTTGTATAAGATAGACAGACAGACAGACTGACAGACAAACACACAGACAGGCTGATAGACAGACTGACAGACAGGTAAATGGACAGATATGTGTGCATGTAAGTGTGTCTGTATCTGTATGTTTGTGTGTGTTTGTGCGTGATATATAGACAGACAGATAGATAGATAGATAGATAGAGAGAGAGAGAGAGAGAGAGAGAGAGAGAGAGAGAGAGAGAGAGAGAGAGAGAGAGAGAGAGAGTGAGAGAGATGGGATTGTACACACCAGAAATGCAATTATTTTCGTCTGGTCCACTAATGTACTTTTCCCTCGCTTTGTTCCACCCGGTTTACTGAGCCATTATTATTAGTAAAAACCACCAGAATAGCATCCCGACTGGTTAGCCTGGTTCCTTTGTGTTACCTTTTCGTCTTCCCCGCTCTTTCCACCTCCTCTTCCATCACCTCTCATTGTTTACCGCAACAAACAAATTAATTAAGTTTGCTTTGATCTATAGTTTGCCCAGCTCTCATCTCACCGTCACTATGTAGTCCCTCCGCCCACGCCCATCACCTTACCAACCATCGTTGCTACCACTATTCAAAACCGCCTTTTTGTCTATCGTTAATGAAAGTAACAATGTGCTCACTCGGTTCGATCTACGCCAGAAACGTCGCTCAAATCACACCCTTGTATCTTTTGGAAGGGCAAAAAAAAAAGAGGGGGGCGGAAGGACATATTGGATAATACAGTCGAAATCGTACTGTCTTAATATTAGACGGGATGGGCATGGTCGGAACATCTTTGATCATATATCTTTTTAATCTGTACTCACCTGATACTTGTTGTTGTTGTTGGCACTCCGTCACTTACGACGTCGAGGGTTCCAGTTAATCTGATCAACAGAACAGCCTGCTCGTGAAATTAACGTGCAAGTGGCTGAGCACTCCACAGATACGTGTACCCTTAACGTAGTTCTCGGGGATATTCAGCGTGACACAGTGTGACAAGGCTGGCCCTTTGAATTACAGACACAACAGAAACAGGAAGAAAGAGTGAGAGAAAGTTGTGGTGAAAGAGTACAGCAGGGTTCACCACCATCCCTTGCCGGAGCCTCGCGGAACTTTAGGTGTTTTCGCTCAATAAACACTCACAACGCCCGGTT
>NC_068999.1:49906112-49910115 GCF_001194135.2 Octopus bimaculoides
GGAGGAAGAAGGGAGAGTGGGGGTGAAAGTGAGAAGTGAGGGGTGGGTGTGAGAGTGAAAGAGAGAGGGTGAGAGATGAGGGGTGAGGGTGAGACTGAAGGTGTAGGTGGGGGTGAGAGGTGAGGGCGATGGGAAGAAATGAGGAGGGGAGGGAGAGGTGAGGAGGAAGAGGAGGAGGAGGAAGAGGCGCAGGAGGAGAAAGAACAGGAGCAGGTGGAAGAGGAGGCGGAAGACAGTGATTACTATGATGGCATAAATGATATGATGATGTTGGTCGTGATGCTGGTGATAGTGTTGATGATATAGTAGCCGCGTATATGGCGACGGGAGGGGCGTAGCTCAGTGGTTAGGGCATTCGGCATACAATCGTAAGGTCGTGAGTTCAATTCCCGGCGACGCGTTGTGTCCTTGAACAAGACACTTTATTTCACGTTGCTCCAGTCCACTCAGCTGGCAAAAGTGAGTTGTACCAGTAATTCAAGGGGGTCAGCCTTGTCACATTCTGCGTCACGCTAAATATTCCTGAGAACTGCATTAAAAGTACACTGTCTTTGGAGTACTCAGCCACACGCGCGGTAATTTCACGAGCAAGCTGTTCCATTGATCGGATCAACTGGAACACTCGTCGTCGAAACCGACGGAGTGCCATGATATATGGTGATGGGGATGGAGATGGTGGTGGTGGTCATTGTGCCATGCTTATGATTACGGTGTAGGATGTCCACTTACAATACAGTTCCTTTCCAGACTGATCGGCTTTGTCTCGTTTCGTTTGATGTATTTTCAACACTTTTTCAATAATTAATGAATAATAATGAATAATATTGAATAATAATAATAATAATAATAATAATAATAATAATAATAATAATAATAATAATAGTAGTAGTAGTAGTAGTAGTAGTAGTAGTAGTAGTAGTCGAAATGCTGATGTAGGTCGAGCAACAACTCATCAGTGGCTGAGAAGTCCAGGACTGAAAGCAGAGACTGATGGTTTCATATATAAGTAATCCCAATATTAAAAAGGCGTATCAAACATGCTGCGTAGAAATGGAAGACAATCATCTCTGTATGATAAAGAAAAGATAATCGAAACCAACCTGAAACTGCTACTCCAAGGTTATACATTAAACCCCCTTCTTTTTTGCTTAACTCAAGCCCCGCTTATAAATCTCTTGAACCAAACCAGCTTTGGTTGCTCTGTGTAACACGATTTCTGTCCTTGGGTAGCAACTATTATTTCCTATTTACTTACCCTTAGAAAGTAGAAAATAAATCTGTTTCAAAACATCGATGTCCAGGTGACAAAAACAAAGTTTGAAGGGAACAGTAGTCACTTCCTTTGATTTCTAGATAGAACACTTACTGACCAAAGACAAAAACAAAAACAATTTGTTACACAGTGTTATAGTTGCCACAGATAAACTATAAATTATATCCTCTTCATGGATTTCATAAATATATTTACAAGAGATAACATTCACTTTGGAAACGTTATTAAAAATTTTAAATCGCTCATTAATTCAACCAAGTCATAAGAATGAGTTGGAATTAGATAAAGCTGCGTATAAGATAATTAAAGCTGATACAAGATGATGACAGCAGCTATAAGATAATTAAAGCTGATATAAAATGATTAGAATTACTATAAGATAATTTTCGTAAACTGGGATTATTCAATTAGGCAAAGACACTCAAATTAGAGAATTAGACCAGAAGCACGCATATAAATACGCCGAAGTAGATGAAATTCATGAAATACAGCAAGGAAATGAAGAAGATTAAATAAGATACCTGCAGGAGAGTCAAATTAAAGTTCTTTTTAATTTGGCACAAGGCCAGCAATTTTGAGGAGATTGGGGAAATCGTTAACATCGACCCTCGACCCCAGTGCTCAGCTAATCATTATTTTATCAACCCTAAATGAGGAAAGACGAAGTTGACTGTGATGGTATTTGAAATTCAGAACGTAAATAATTACAAGAAATGTCGCTAAGCATCTTGTTCGCCGCAATGAAGATTCTGCTCGGTCGCCGCCTTGAGTCAAACTACAATTTAAAACTGGATTCAATGCCTAGAAATAGGCGTAAAATCGACAGTCATCAAAATCGTAAACAAAGACATAATAAACTGGGCGAAAGAATCTGTTTTCTCTGATTCTCTGTACCATTTTCCAGTTACAGATGAACAGATGACTATCACTCTTTTGTTTATTTTTTGAAGGTAAATGAAATATCTAGAAGGTATTTGAAAAGTAACACTGCTGTTACTTCTCATTACTTTCTGCAGGGTAACAAGAAACTTGAAGTGAATTTTACAAAATGATATATATTCATTATTGCTACTTTTTCTCTTCTTTACAGCTGTAAGCTGCACTTCGAGACATGATATTAACATATTTAGAAATTCGGGAAGAGAGTCAGGTAGTCTACGAAAGAAAGAAGATAAGTAGCATCGATTTAACTTTCATCTGTTAGTCAAAACTCTATTGAGAGTATCATCGACAGATTTTAGTGCAGACAGTAAAGAATAACTTTACAAAGTAACTTAATTTAGTTTTGTATTTAAAGTCACCTCAATGCTATATCATTCACGAATGACTTGATGGCTTGCAGTGGTGAATTAAATTTATCTCGCGCTGGAGCCCCATTCAAGTAAAGTTTTGCTTCACATGTTCTGCAAATCACTGCTTATCTTAGTGTACTTAAGATATCGACCCCGAAAGGATGAAAGGCAAAGTCGACCTCGGCGGAATTTGAACTCAAAATGTAACGGCAGACGAAATACCGCTAAGCATTTCGTCCAGCGTGCTAACGTTTCTGCCATCTCGCCGCCTTATTCATTATATATATATATAATGTTTCCGGTATAAATTAATATTACTAAAAAAATTACCGGTCCCTGACATATTGGAAAAAAAAAACTGCCGGTACGCCACATCAGATAGTTTGAAAAGCACTGTTGTAAACGACATTAGATGCAGAGGAGCGTCAGTTAGTTAAAAAAGCTCTGAGATTCTTCCAAATAAATGAAACATCTTCAGGATGTTCTGTAAAGAATCTACTGGTGTTTACTCCCAATTTTTTTTTTATTTTCATCTCCCGGCAAATAAAATTACTTGAATTGAACACTACAAAATAATTAATATCCATTATGCATTGTGGTTGCTTCTTGCATTAATTCCAGCTGAAAGTTCTACTTCAAGCCATAGGAATAATTTCTGAGTAGAGCCAAGGTGTCTGGTCTTCCGAATACCAATAACGAGAGAAGATAAACAGCATCGATCTAACGTTCAAATGTTACTCAAAACCATGTTGAGAACGCCATCGACAGATTTTACAGTGTATAATAAAGCATGGCAGTAATTGTTAAAACACTGCGTGTATGATTCTTATCTTCATTTTTATCTTTCCTTATTATTTTATTTTATTTTTTTTCACTAAAAATGTTAGAATGCTACATGTTCAGTTTAAGTACAGAAGAAATAATGGTTTAGAACTGTAGCTAGCAGAGCAAATTGTTGAAATGTTAACTGTTAGATGTTTAAAAGACATTAACCCTTAAACGTTGAGAATAGATAGCATAGTTCTTGCTTTGTAATTCAAACATGTAAATATCGTTGTGAAATTTAGTACTATTTTTTCCTTTCTTATGCTATCACTCTTCCCGGTGTCTTTCTTTACCTATGAAAAGTATGGCATTTCATATAATAAAAAGGCTTTTAACCTATTTCTATAGAACCAATTGATTTTTCCTTCTTTATACTGTAAGACAAATTCACATAATATTATCTAGAAGGAAGAGAAAGAATCAACTGTATTTGTGACAGCTTAAGACCTACAGCAATCGAAAATGGTGACTTCTTTTTCATCGAGAAGTAATAGCAGAAGAGGAAGTGTATAATACAAGCTCAGCAGAGAAATCTTCGTCTAATGTATATATGAGTGTGTGTACGTATATAAATATAAATATAAATATAAATATATATATATATATATATATA
>NC_068999.1:49910548-49913368 GCF_001194135.2 Octopus bimaculoides
CACACATAAGTATACATGTATGAAGTTATGTATAAATACACGCACGTATATATATATACATGTATATGAAGGTATATGTAATCCAAACATGTCAATGTCGTATGTATGTATGCATGTATATACCCATACGTTTGTATATATACATATTTGTCAGTATATGTGCTTATGTAAAATATAACATCTATATTTACAATCATAGTCATTCGCACAAATATATATAAATATGTGTGTGTACATGTGTGTGTACGTGTGTACGTGTGTACATCTATCTATCTATATATATATATATATATGTGTGTGTGTGTGTGTAAGTTTGTACAGAAGTGTATACTTACGTACAGACACATATGTACGTATGTATATAATTCATGAGAAATATATTTACGTTGTGTAGTTTTCACCAAATATCACTGCGAGCGCATCGTCTTCTTTATCGTGGTATTTCCTTTCCTTCTCAATAGGAGACACCATTCCATGTGAAGAATAGAAAACAGTCTTCGATAATAAACATGCAGATACAACAACATAAATGTATCTTTTTTTTTCTTTTTTCTTACTATTTGCTATATTGATGTAAGTTATAGCCTCCAGCGTTATATTTGTGTGTGTGTGTGTGTGTGTGTGCGTGTGTGTGTGTGTGTGTACACATATGTTTTTCTAAATGTCTATGAGTGCATAGACACTTTGAACAAACAACAAACACACACAAGCACATGTACACACTCATGTGCATGTGTATATATATATGGCTGAAGGTGAATATACATATGTACATACATACATCACATACATACATACATATATATATATATTTATATTTATATATTCGAATATATATATATATATACATATATACTACCGCATGTGTGTCTAAGTGTATTTATATATATATATATATACACACATACATGCATATACATGTGTGTGTATGTGCATGTGTGTGTATGTGCATGTGTGTGTGTGCGAGTATGCATGATAGTGTGTGATGGTGCATGTATATATCAGTTTCACAATTTGCGCACACTTAATTTCGTTATATGCTCTCTTATACACACGCACGCGCACCTTGGTTTTGGGATCACCACTACTCTATTATCTCCCCTTCTTCCTAGCTCTCCTGTGTGTCCCCCTGTCCGGCATTCGCCATGATAGATCGCTAACCACTACACATTCTTCATTTTCTCTCCCTTTTCTTTCTGCGTTCCTTTCTGTGAAAGAGCGTAGGCTCGAAACATTAAAGACTTTTTCACTTCCCGAGCGTTAAACTAATACATCTGTTTGTTGTCTACACCACCTGTCTTCGTTGTTGGTTTTTTTTTTGGGGGGGGGGGACTCTCCCTATATATATTTCTGCCGATTAAAAATGATATTTCAAATTCCTTTCTGATGGTCTGAAGTTTTGTGGGGCTGGGACTAGTCGATTTCATCTACCCCAGTGCTTGACTTGTACCCATTTCGTAGATCCCAAAATGATGAAAGGCAAAGTGCCAGTTGTATACAACCCATAACTGCCAAATTGCCGATTACCGGTAAAAGATGAGTTGTTAACTAGTTGATTTTTTTTTTAATTATTGTGGTATAAATTTTAGAGTTCTTCGTTGTTGTAAAACACACCAAAATTCATTAAAATATTAATTATAACATTTCTGTCTCTGTTGTCCTGTGAAGTTTTGTATCTCAGTTTAAGTGGATAACAATGGACCGACCAAGGAGAGGCCAACCAGGGACAATATAGCGAGATGATTTCACACCCTATTCGGGGCCTACACGGCCACGGCAGGCCAGAGACAGACAACGATGGAAGGAGACCAAGGTGGAGTTCCTCTTTTAGGAGTGGTGAAACCCTGGATAAAGATGGATTAGGATATGGGTATCATGTGGTGAAGCGACCAGAGAATATTCTTTCCTGGGCTCAAACCTTGATGAGTTTGTATAGAAAAACATCAATGGTCCACACAGAAGTTCTCGCCTCTGTGTACGCCAGCGTTGTTGTCCATGAGAAGATCAAGGGCTGCTAGAGCTTGGCACCAGTGGCGGCACTTTAGTTGTCAGAATTAAGTTGAAAATGGCGTCGTACTACTACGTCTTCAGATTCCAGCTCTGGATTTCTTAATTAAATCAACCAAAAGACATGATTGATGCTGGAACTTCAATTAGACATTAATAAAAAAGATATCTGCCAAAGATTATAAAATTATCTGTTCAAAAACCTTCATTAGAATCCATTTGAACAAAATTACTGAAGGTTCAATAATTTTATTATAAAGGTTTAAAGCAATATTACTAGTCAGACGTCCAACGGAATTTAGTGAGGAAATTTATAAAATAAATTAATAAATGTAGCAAACAATAAGAGAATAACAAAGCAAAACATGGCATTACTAAATACAAAGAAAAATATTATTATTATTATTATTATTATTATTATTGTTCAGTAGTTTTATTTTTATAACGTGCTTTCACTTCACTACCGAGCGCAGCCCTGTGTGCCTTGGGTATGTGCTGTGGTTTGCTGTGATGCTCTTATGGTTACTGTATTGAAAGTGTTTTGCGTAGGATGTGTTCAGTGCCCAGTAGTGCAATTTTCTGTATGATACTCAATGATGAAACAAGGCAGAATGGTGCTATGATTGTTCCCGTTGTTTATATATACATATTGCATACTGAACACAGAAAATAACCAAAACATCTTCACCTCATTCTACGAAGATGTCACACTAACATGCCAGTGTCAAAATCTTCACGCTTCTCGGTTTTTGGCTGTTCACAATTTATCTTCGTTGATTTCTCTTCTGTTTGACGTTTCTATTTTTTTAATGT
>NC_068999.1:49916291-49921198 GCF_001194135.2 Octopus bimaculoides
AAAGTAAAAATAAAAGTAAAAAACACAACTTATAAGCAGTATAGATAGTATACACACATGTATATACCCACATACATACACGTACACACAGTGTTATTTCGTGTTATAACTTCGTATTGCAGTGTCCTTGGATGGTTTCGAGTCAGTGACTGAAGCTAGAACTATATCCATAGGTTTGGGATTATGGAACCGGTTTATTGAAAATATTTGTAAACTAAAAATTAAAAATATGTGTAAACTAGAAATTAAAAATATGTTTAAATTAAGTGGTCATAACCTAGTTCTTCGAGGGTAAACCAAAATACTGATGTATATAGTAAGGTTAGGGGTAGAGTACGGGCTATGTTATTTAGGTGTCTGGGTTGTGGTAGGTAGGAATATATATATATATGGTTGTGCATATATGTGCGTGTGCATACATATATGTAATATATACATTTAATAAACATATCATATATGTGTACATATCTAATACTTTTAATATTTATATGTATTAAAAATGTATGTATAATATATACGGTATTAATTACCTTCTAAATATTTCCTATCATTGGTTGCGTGCAAGAAAATACAAGTAAATGTTTACAAATAATGCAAATAGAAATGTGGTTTATTACATTATATTGATATGCATGTGAGCAAGTTAACTTGTGATTCGCATTTGAAACGGTGCGGTACTTTGGTGCCCACGCTAAATTTAGTGTATCAGGATTCGTTATGTAAATAGAGAGAGAGACAGACAGACAAAGGGATACTGAGAGAAAGGGTGGTGAACTATCGTTTACTAATTTGGTTTAATAGAAGAACAGGATAATGACATATGATAGGCTTAAGTTATGGTCTCAGTTTCCGATATTTATTCCGTGCCATGTGTGTACACGAAAGAATCTATATTGAGCGTAGCTATGGTTATAATTCATCTGAACATTGTAGCTAGCTAGCTAGGTATATAGATAGATAGCTAGCTAGCTAGCTAGCTAGCTAGCTAGCTAGATAGATAGATAGATAGATAGATAGATAGATAGATAGATAGATAGATAGATAGATAGATAGACGTGACGATTGATATGTGATAGTCATTATAAATACTGTCACTCAGTGTTAGTAGAGGTAGAGAGTAAAAATCTAAAAAGAAATAAATTGAAACAAATCATTCGGAAGGAAGTTTTAGTATTGTGTAAGAGATTTTGCTATTTTGGGCTTTTCGAACACACGTGTTTCGTTTATATGTACGTATGTATATATATCGTTCCGTTTGGTGCAAATGAGGGGTATTGGCGAAGGCGTTTATATGTAGCATTTCTGTGAATTATAAACTAGATGAATGTTTTATGCGTGTCACATGTAGACAGATATTGTGCATGAGAGTACAAGAGTACGTTAGTAAGTATTATGTATAAGATTTAAAATGTCTGAAATGCACTTGACGCTCTACCTGCCACTGTTAGGAAGAATTATCTTGTCTCTCTCTCTTTCAGTTTCTCCCCACCCTTTCTCTCTCTCTCTATCTCTCTCTCTCTCTCTCTCTCTCTCTCTCACTCTCTCTCTTTCTCTCTCTGTCAGCAAATATATCGTGAGTGTGTGTGCTTTAAGTACGATACGTAGATGACCTTATACATTAGAAACTCACTGAATATAAATATGCGGGCAATTATTATCATGAGAAAGAAGATGTAGTGAGAGTATGTTTTATGCATCTTATGGTTATAGGAAGTTATTTGCTCTTCGTCTCAGCTCAGTAATAGCATCTTTGCAAAATGCATTTCAAAGGGCCATCAGCGTACACATATTATAAGGGGGTTTATTGTCATTATCTATTTGTGATCATTTTAGAATTTTCCATTTGAGGCTGGAAAGTATTGGAAGTTCATCTTCTTATCAGAGCATTTGAAAGAACATGCGTAAGAGTTTTATCACATCTTAAAACAGCTTGTAGTTAGACCGGTGTAGTCTTTCGTGTTATCAAGGGTTGTATATTCACATTCATATATTGTATTCCCTGCTATGTAGTTCTAGTCAAGGCGTATTTATTTAGATTATTGAAGTTACATCAAGTACTGTTCTGATTGGTATTTCTGCTTAGTTTTATCCTATTACAAATTAGTTTTTATTTGGGCTAAGATTAGGGTTAGGGAATAAGATAATTTTACGGTGCTTTTGTTGAATATTTGGTAGAAATTATGCTGATGGAGGATTCCCATCTTAATACAGAAAGGAATATTTTTGACAATAACATTGCTGCTTATAAGTCATATGGAAAACTGTAACAACAGACGCTTTGTCTTCTCTTTCGTTGATTTGGTTATAGTGGTTAGTGAAAATATAAGATAACTTATCTGTGAATTCCTTGTAATAATGCATACAATATTCGTAAAATATTTCTTTTCTAGATGAAATCATAGATAATCCAAGTAATATATTTCGAACGAATATATTCAGGTTCGGTGAACACATTGTAAATATAAAGATTCTCTTTTCATTAATAATGAGTATGATAGAAGCCATTTGAAATGAGTAAAGTGACATAAAAGAAATACCTTTATTAGCTAATGTAAAAAATACATATACATACATACATATATATATATATATACATATTTATATGTGTGTATAGCTAAAATTAATAATGTAAGAAAATGAGTTGAGGATGTATAGTTCATTCATGTAAATATACATGTGGGGGTATATATATATATATATATATATATTTGTGTGTGTGTGTGTTTGTGTGTGTGTGTGTCTGTCTGTCTGTCTGTATATATATATATATATATATATATATATATATATACTCTTTTACTCTTTTACTTGTTTCAGTCTTTTGACTGTGACCATGCTAGAGCACCACCTTTTAGTCGAACAAATCGATCCCAGGACTTATTCTTTGGAAGCCTAGTACTTATTCTATCGGTCTCTTTTGCCGATCCGCTAAGTTACGAGGACATAAACACTCCAGCATCGGTTGTCAAGCGATGGTGGGGGGACAAACACAGACATATACACACATACATATATATATATACATATATACGACAGGCTTCTTTCAGTTTCCGTCTACCAAATCCACTCACAAGGCTTTGGTCGGCCCGAGGCTATAGTAGAAGACACTTGCCCAAGGTGCCACGCAGTTGGACTGAACCCGGGACCATGTGGTTGGTAAGCAAGCTACTTACCACACAGCCACTCCTACGCCTATAAAAAAAAAAAAAACAATATGGAACGCTTCACGAATTTGCGTGTCATCCTTGCGCAGGGGCCATGCTAATCTTTTTGGTATCGTTCCAATTTTAGTATATGTATTATATATATATAATTCATTTCAGAAATTGTGAAGGCTCTAACTGATATTTTCTGTAGATTAG
The DNA here is from genome assembly GCF_001194135.2 of Octopus bimaculoides. Lineage (NCBI taxonomy): Eukaryota > Metazoa > Mollusca > Cephalopoda > Octopoda > Octopodidae > Octopus > Octopus bimaculoides. Next base: position 49,919,654 of record NC_068999.1, read on the forward strand.
GAAGTTGTATCAGCGATTGTTAAGAAACCATCGTCTCGGTATAATTTACCGTTTCCCTTAATGAAATTTTGACAGACTTGGTAGAGTAAATAAAAGGCAATGAGTTCTATACCCATGGTATGTCGCTAGCACTCATAGGGACGTTGAATGGGGCTCTGGAAGCTTTCAAGTAACTCTTTATTATCATGAGTTTGGGACGAAGCCTTTTCATTGAAAACAAACCGGTTGATAACATTAAGCAAATATGGAATAGAGGTTGGCACGCGTTAGTTTTGATAGTAATAACGTATGACGATTTTGCTCATGATTATAATGAGTGGCTTCCGTTGAATTTATTCGTGTACACACACAAACAGACACACAAGCACATATACATACTTACATACATGCTTGTATGTATATATTCTTCTCGACAAAAGATAATAATAAGAAGAAGAACAATGACTATAAATAAAAGGCATTGAAGCTTAGTATTAAAAGCTGTTAGTGAAATATATATTCTTTCGTTATCGTTATATATTTGTATATTGTCTGTTTGATTTCATTATTTCTTTTACACAATAAACACGTTAGAAAAAGAAAGGACTGAGAAACAAGAAACAGAATATGGTCTATTTTATACATCAACTCGACTGGAACATTGTTTCAAACATTTGTGTTTGAAGTTAGCCGTCATGACGACAACGATGAACATAATTATGATGATGAGAGTGATGACGTTGTTTAACGGTAATGAAGTTTTGTTCGTTTTAAGGAGACAACTGAAAAATGTATTGAACATATGTATGATGTATGTGTACATGTATCTCTCTCTATATATATATACACACACATGTGTATATGCATATATACGTACATCTATGTGCATATATGCTTAGATATATATAATTATACTTATGTCTACACACGTACCCATACACATAAATACGTACATACAAGAATACATACACACATACTCTTTATATATATATATATATATATATATACACGCAAGTTAGACAGGTCAATATATAAAGTATATTAAATACATGAAATACAAATATATATATATATGTTTACGTACGAAAATGTCCGACTTACACAGAATAGAAACGATATCAATAATTAAAAGGATTGAAGGAAAGCATTACAAATCCAACACCTGTTTCTGGAGGGTCTTGTTTCTTTCAACACATTCCCTGAAAACGGAGACTCATCTCATCTGACGATGGAATCAATCTACAATCATCAGTTTAGACCACCGAACCCTCAGAAATAGCTGTTGAATTTGTAATACTTTTCTTCAACCCCTTTAAATTTCGATATCATTTCTCGTCTGTGTAAATCGGACCTTTTCGTATGTAAACGTACATACATTTTTTTCTTGTATTTCATGTATTTTATATACTTTATATATTGACCTGTCTAACATGCTTATCCCTACATTTACTTCTATACCTGCTCATGTCTAAATCACTTGAGCATTACTTAGTGTATTCTATACGGAAAATAGCTGATTCTCATCTATGAACTCTCTCTCACTCTCTCTCTCTCTCTCTCTCTCTC
>NC_068999.1:49921334-49922159 GCF_001194135.2 Octopus bimaculoides
ATATAACATACTATATATATATGTATATACGTAAACGTATATACAAACATAATTACATATACATACATACATACATATAAATGTGTCTCTTATGAATAAATATATATGCATATATATATATATATATATATATATATATATATACCCCCGCATTGCACTATTATCAAACATTTTCTCTCTTCGGTTTATTTATAACTCATGCCAAATAACATAGAATACCTTTACAATTGTTGCTGTTTTCTGGTTGTTTTGGCTATTGTTGTTGTTGTTTTTCTTGTTGTCCCCATTGATTTATCTCAGCGTTTAGCTGTTAGCAACACTTGTCTTCGCAATTTTTCATACTTCATAAGAAAATTTCAACGATTCCTGAAGATTTATGGTGGTCGGGTGGTGGTAGTGGTGGTTGTGTCGGTGACGGTAGCGCCGACGGTGGTGACGCTGGTGGTGATATTAGTGAGGATAGAGGGAAGGATGAAGGGAGAAGTGAATGAAAATCTCAAAAAAAAACCCAGATAAAAAACAAATTATATATATATATATATATATATATGTATATATGCATATACTCATTTACTATTTGTTTTTACATGATTGAACGCAGCGCCTTCCAAATGTAAGTAGTTTTCGTAAACTCATATCCTCCGACGCTACTCTATCTCTCTCTCTTTCTCTTTCTTTGTTCCCCCTCTCGTTCTTCCTCTTTACTACTACGTATCTCGCTTTACCCCTCTCGTTCTTCCTCTGTTACTAATACGTACCTCTTTTTTCCCCCTCGTATTTCCTCTCTTTCTCTTTTCCCCTGTTGCTCACCTATTCTTCTACTTC
>NC_068999.1:49928363-49929177 GCF_001194135.2 Octopus bimaculoides
ATATATATATATATATATATATATATATATATAACATATACATATACAAGCATATATACGCTCATGCCTGACTATATGTACAAATATAAATAGTCGGAACTAACGTCTATGTTTGCCAATTTTCTAACAGCGGAATTCGACGGATAGCAGCAGACATCGGCAAACATCGGCAAAACAATTAAAAATTTTACACCAAAGCCAAACTCGTCTACTCTTCCATGGCTTCAAACATCAACGTAATATCAGGTTTATTCACTCTAAAGCTAACGTTGCAGGAAACAATCATCTGTCTTATTGATTAACGTCTACGATAATAATATAATGAGACTTGCAAGCCTAAAGGGTGTGTTTTAGAACATGAAAATTACTTGGCTGCGATCCAAGCTTGACCTCAATATGGCAAGCAGCGACGTCCATTTTTGCAATGCATTTTAGAATGTTAGACCATCTTTGAAACAGGAGGCTAATCTCATGTTATTGAACTTATTTATGCTATTCAGATATTTCATGCGAATTATAACTGATATTAAATGCATATCTCAATAGAGCGCCCGCGTGTGTGCTTGCACGCGTGGGTATATCGACATGGATATTTTATAAGTGCTGTATAGATGCATAAAATCACGCCTATTCCTCTCTTCCCATATGTATGTGTATGTATATATATATATATATATATATATATATATATGTACGCATAACTACTTTTATATCTGTGTGTCTATGTATACACATATAAATATATATATATATGCATATAGCTATATGCATGTACAGAGAGAGAGAGGGAGATACATATATGCGTGTATATATA
>NC_068999.1:49929379-49930880 GCF_001194135.2 Octopus bimaculoides
TATATATATATATATATATATATACATACATACATATTTACATATATATATATATATATGTATACATATACACATTTATATATATATATATGTGTGTGTGTATGTATGTATGTATGTATGTATGTATGTATGTATGTATGTATGTATAGATATTGCTGAGACATACGTATTTGGGTGCGTGTATATGCGTCAGCAATTTCTTTTGCAGATACACACAATCCGAAGAAAAAAAATTTTAAAGTAACTGGTGCATGAAGAAATGCCATAAATATATTTTATTTAAAACTATTTGTGATACGAATTTATTAGTGTCACTTTTACTGAAAATGTCACTATGCGTATATATATATATATATATATATGTATGCATGCGCGCGTGTGTGTATTCATACATTAGCATGTATGTATGTATACACAAAAGTATATATATATAATGAAAGTGGGGGAGAATATATATATATACTCCCAGACACACACACACACACACACACACACACACACACACACACACACATACACATATATATATATATATATATATATATGCATATATAAAGTTATATCTATATGTATCGACGTATATCTCTATTTCTATGAGTCTATCTCTTTCTATACAGGTGTTTGTGTGTATATATGAATGTATTAAGGGATAGATAGATAGATAGATAGATAGATAGATAGATAGATAGAAGTTTATTTATTCAGAAAGCTTTAAATCACACCTCAACTAGCCGACCTTGCCACTTGTAACACTTGCGAGGCATTTATTGCACATGTTTTAGTAAACGAATGCCTGATGAATGAGTGAGTACATGATAGGAGGGAAGAAGAAAATTGCGTGTATATGAGGAACGGAAAGAGAAAAAGAGAGACAAGGTGAGCGAGAGGGAGAGAGATACAGAGAGCGAGAGAGAGACAAAAAGGTGGAGCGTACAATAGATACAAAATGGCCGTATGTTCTTCAATATCTATGGTTAAAACAGTTACTGTATTGTCCATAGCAACTAAACCACTGACTGCAATATTTTCTGTTTTTATTGGTAGTATATTGAGTTTTCTGGTTTATTGCTTCCAATTGATAAGTTCATCGTATTTTATATGTGTGCGTGTGTGTGTGTGTGTGTGTGTGTGTGTGTGTGTGTGTGTGTGTGTGTGTGTGTGTGTATATACAAACATATATGTATGTATGTGTGTAAGCCTGTAAATATATCATATATATATATATATATATATATATGTATACATATACAAATGTTTTTTGCGTTAAATGGAGAAGCAGTGACGAGTGAAATTTCTGTAAAATAATAAATATTGTTATAATCTTTAAGCTTATAATAATCATTATCATTTACAGAGTTACAGAGAGTGTGTGTGTTTGTGTGTGTGTGTGCGTATGTATGTGTGTGTGTGTGTGTTTGCAGATATATATATATATATATGTATATATATATATATGTATATATATATATATATATATATATATATATATATATATATATAT
>NC_068999.1:49931205-49933631 GCF_001194135.2 Octopus bimaculoides
TGAGGTTTGATAGACTCGAAACATATCCATTGCTACTGCAACAAATTTCAGACTGACCTCACCCCTAATCATGTAAATGAAGTTGAGAAATTAATTTGAATTCATTTTCTCAAATTATCTCCCCTTTTATTTTCAGATTCTCAAAACAATTTTTTGCATTTTTTTATCATTATCTAACCATAAGAGAAATTTCAGTGGTACAAGAAATTTTTTGAGTACGGCTTTTATTACGTCACCATTTAGCATCATTACACAAATTCATGTTAATCACTCACTAACGCATGTACATTATTATTTCCCTTTGTTCCTTTTGATTTTGTATAACAATTTTGAAAGAGAAAAATGTATCGTGGTTGTAACCTACGCCATATTTAATTGAAGATATTTAAAATTATTAATTATATTTTATGCCTTTATGTGTGTAGTCTATTGAATATTTAATTTTCAGGTTACACCCAAAACAAAACGAGTAAAAAAGCAAGAATAAAAATCAAAGGCTATGAAGAGAGAAAAAAAACAAAAACAGAACGGAAGGCAGTGTGACAGACGATCAGTCAAACAGGCGAATAGTTGAACAGAGAAGAATGAGATGTGTGTCGTTAGGTGCAAAGTAGATTGGATAGGTTTCATCTTCTACGTAGCGATGAGAAATAGATTTCGTTGTAAAATATGTTGTGTGAACATTTCGATACAGAAACGTACAAACATCGACACAGGCACAAAGCATACTTACACACACACACACAAATATATATTCAAGCCCGTGAGCAGACAGACAGGCAGGCAGACACATAGACAGATGTATATAGATAGATAGATAGATAGATAGATAGATAGATATCACTCTCTCTTCCCCTCTCTCTCTCTACCTCTCCCTCTCTCTTCCCCTCTCTCTCCCCCTTAACACACACACAGAGTTTTATGTATAGGTATATTTTACTTTTTCAACACAAACGGGAGAGAACTCCGAGTCTGTTTTGGTCTTATTCTGACCACATATTACAAAGCAGCTCTCTTTTCGCCGAACTCGGCGAAGTAATAATACAAATAACACGGTATAAAATGTTGTTTTAGTTAAACAGAATATTTTAGATAATATATACAGGGTTCACTCTCTTGTGTATAATCGAACCACGCCCTTCGTTTCACTAGACCGCCCCTCTTATCCTGCATACATTAAATTGTGAATATTTAGAGCAGATATCACCCTCATCAATCTTGCCATTGTGTGGAAGATCTGCAAAGGTCAAGGTAACTACCACCACCACCACCAGCCTCATACATAAATCGTCCGACTGAGTATTTTTTTTTTAAAGGGGCAGCATGTTTTTACAAGGGAATGTTTTTAAAAGAAAGAAAGAAAGAAGGAAAAGCCATGAAAAATGGAAAAAGAGAAAAAAACAAAAGATATACACAAACAAATAAATAAAACATGCAAAGAAAAGCGAATCGGGGAGAGCGAAAGAGAAAGAGGGAGAAGTAAACGGAGAAGGAAGGAAAAATCTTAGACAAAACGAAGACCAAAGAAATAATAAAAGGACGAAAGAAAGAAAGAAACGAATAAAACAATGTATATATATATATCTTACGGAGGTGTACTTGCATAGCACGTGACCTGTGCTGAAACAAAAACAATTGCAGCGTGGAAGGTGTTTATATATATATATATATATACGCCTAGGCATATACCGATAGATAGATAGATAGATAGATAGATAGATAGATAGATAGATAGATAGATAGATAGATAAATAGATAGATAGATAAATAGATAGATAGATAGATAGATAGATAGATAGATAGATAGATAGACAGGTTATGTATGCGTGTAATATGTATGCATGAATTCTTCAGATTTCAAAACTAACTAAAATTTTCAAATTGTTTTTTCCTAAATAAAAATCATAAATATTTATTCAATATGGGGCCGTATGCAAAGCGCTTCTGTTCTTTCATCTTAGGCAGCAGCAACGAAAAGATGACTGTGAAATTGAAAGCCTATAACAGAGTAGGTTATACAATTAAAATAATGTCTCGTCGAGTAGGATGAATAATAATTTACATATAATATGCATATGAGAATATATGTATTCATATACATGCATACGTATACATATATGTTATACATTATACTTGTAGATGTACGTGCGTGTGTAATTTATGCTGAGATTATATACGTGTGTTTATAGTTCAAAATTCTAATCACTCCTCAAGCCATAGAGAAGGTGGTACCGTGAAGTAATTTTTTGTTATAAATAATTTATCAATTTAAATCTAATGTTACCCACTCGTTCGTTGCAACATGCCACTATCATTATACGCTTATTTACTCTTAATTCTAATGACGCTTTCACACCTTTTCACTCATAAACCCGTTCACACACACACACACACACACACACACACACACACACACACACACACAC
>NC_068999.1:49935769-49937665 GCF_001194135.2 Octopus bimaculoides
ATATATATATATATATATATATATATACACGACGGGCTTTTCTCAGTTTCCGTCTACCAAATCCACCTCAAAAGGCTCTGGTCGGCCCTAAGCTATAGCAGGAGAAACTTGCACAAAGTGCCACGGAATGGAACTGAACCCGGAACCATGTGGTTGGTAAGCGAGTTACTTACCACACAGTCACTCCTGCGTCTAAATAAAATACGCATAAATATATATATATATATATCATGTGCATACATTTAGATGCATGGCGTATATGTGGAGATTAATATACGTGCACGTGTGATGAACGTTATGACTCGCCATCTTTTCTTTCTCACATACACACTGATTTTTTTCTCCCTTTAATGACATACTTTTTTACTCGTATATTTTCATATCTTACTTATATATGTTTGTAACATGGTCTTTCGAACTATAACCAGTTCCAACACACTCAACATACTCGAACTTGGCCGTTGGGATGGAGACAGTTGCTTGTAATGGAGTCGTACATCTAGTTTCTTTAGTTTTGTTCTGTTCTGCTTGTATTTGGCGGTTAATATCATGTTTACGTGCCGGAATTTGGGCGGTTTTTATTATTGTTACTGGTCTTGTCTTTTTTTTTTAGTACTGGCTGACTGTGCTGTACCGACATTTTCTAAATGTATTAAATCATATTCTGGAGGCTTAATATCTGCTAACCGAGGTAACAAATTTCTCTATTACTTTATCATGGTGCTTGCTTTTTCTTTCTGTTTCTTTCCCCCTCTCTCGCTCTCTCTCTCTCTATTTATCTATCTATATATAATATACACACACACACAAACACACACGCACACGCACGCACACACACACACACACACACAAACACATACATCATATATATACATACACAGTCGCAGGAGTGGCTGTGTGGTAAGTAGTTGCTTACCAACCACATGATTCCGGGTTCAGTCCCACGGCGTGGCACCCTGGGCAGGTGTCTTCTACTATAGCCTCGGGCCAACCAACAGCTTGTGAGTGTATTTGGTAGACGGAAACTGAAAGAAGTCGTCGTATATGTGTGTGTGTGTGTGTCGTTTGACAACCGATACTGGTGTGTCTACGTCCCCGTAACTGAGCAGTTCGGCAACAGAACCGACAGAATAAGTATTTGGCTTACAAAGAATAAGTCCTTGGGGGCGATTTACTCGACTAAAGGCGGTGCTCCAACATGGCCGCAGTTAAATATATATATATATATATATGTGTGTGTGTGTGTGTGTGTGTGTGTGTGTGTAGACCGCAGTCGCATGGCTGAAACGAGTAAAAGAGTTGTATAGATAGATAGATAGATAGATATACGTGTATATGTGCGTGTGTGTATGTATGTGTGTAATTGTGTGGATGTATTGTATGCTCTCTCTGTGTATGTATATGTGTGTGTGTGTGTGCGCGCGCACCTGCGTGCGTGTGTTTTGTTTGCTGTGTCTTCAAAAAATCCGTGGTTAATCCATGTATAGATATTCGGTTCCTATCAATTGAAAACGTTTTCTTATGTCGTTGTGTGAAATTATTTAATCTTGGGTTGCTTTAAATTGTCGGCAACACTTAGACATTTAGATTATCCGCATCCTATCCAGCTGGGTTTTTATCTTTCATAATAACTTTCACCTCATTTAATCTTAATCCAAAGCAACAAACCACACTTAAGGCAGTAGGCCCGAATTCTCTTCAAGGAATGCTTTATCTGATTTTTATGCCGCATTTTATAATTGATTACGAAGATATATATATATGTGTGTGTGTGTGTGTGTGTGTGTGTGTGTGTGTGTGTGTGTGTATGTATGTGTATTCATACATACATGTATACATACGTAGATGCAATATATATATATTCATACATACATATATATAAATATTATATATATA
>NC_068999.1:49938067-49938980 GCF_001194135.2 Octopus bimaculoides
TATATATATATATATATATATATATATATATATATATCTATGTAAGTGTGTGTGTCCCCAACATCGCTTGACAACCGATGCTGGTGTGTTTTCGTCCCCGTAACTTAGCGGTTCGGCAAAAGAGACCGATAGAATAAGTACTAGGCTTACAAAGAATAAGTCCTGGGGACGATTTGCTTGACTAAAGGCGGTGCTCCAGCATGGCCGCAGTCAAATAACTGAAACAAGTAAAAGCGTGAAAGAGTAAAGAGTATAATGTGTGAGCATGAGATTCTGATATACCATTTAAATGTGTATTCATTTTGTATTTCATTTGTGTATCTTAGTGTGTGTATGACGGCCGATATATGTACATACTCTGTTATCTGCTTATGTAAAAGTATATGCTTTCATATGTATTTGAATAACGTGATTGGTTTGGTTTGGTTTGGTTTGGTTTGGCTTGGTTTGGTTTGGTCAGCGCATCACCTTACGTATATATCTATAATGAGAAACGAGCCTATATGAGTATATGTTTACGTATAAGCTTATGTGTAATGTGAGTGACCGGCATATATACGTATGTATAGATGTGTATCGTAAGGGCGTGAGTGGAGTGTGTGCGTGCGCGTGCGCGTGTGTGTGTGTGTGTGTGTGTGTGTGTGTGTGTGTGTATGCGTGTGTGTGTGTCAGTGCGTTTGTATATGCATGAAATAAGAAATCGTTATATGCCAGCATACTTTTGTGCGTAAATGTGTAACTGTATGTGATATTTTAGATAGATAGATAGATAGATAGATAGATAGATAGATAGATAGATAGATGTGTGTATGTATTTATATACATATATATATATATACATATGTGTGTATATGTGTGTGTGTATACATATGTATATATATATACATATGTGTATATATACTTATATACATAT
>NC_068999.1:49940801-49942042 GCF_001194135.2 Octopus bimaculoides
TGTGGTGAAAGAGTACAGCAGGGTTCACCACCATCCCTGCCGGAGCCTCGTGGAACTTTTGGTGTTTTCGTTCAATAAACACTCACAACGCCCGGTCTGGGAATCGAAACCGCGATCCTATGACTGCGAGTCCACTGCCCTAACCACTGGGCCATTGCGCCTCCACACTACACTTATATGGAAGGGATAAAATACAATGAACAGAATACATGCTTTGAGAGAGTGTGATCTGAAATTGTATGACGTAAGATCAAATTACTTTCTATCCAGTTACCATCCCTTCTACGCAGAGGTAACATAAAATCGATTTCATCCAACCCCTTCCGGTCATCTAAGCACAGTTTCAAGGTGAAGCAAGGGTAATCTTAAATTGCTACACCGGTTTGAGAAGAGAAATGTTAATTGTTATTTTGTTTCAGCCATTACAGTAAGATATTCATTTCAAAATGGCTGTCGTAGTCATGGTGCGAGGAGGTTTCACAAAATGACGGTAACCAACTTCCTTCTACGGAAGACCTGAAAGGAAATACGTATAATATATGGACTGGGAACTCTGATATTAATTGCAACAATTCTTTTCTATAATTTTTTTTTATTCCTACATATTTATTTATTTATTTATTTATTTATTTATGCACGTCCATCATTGGACAGTTCCCTTGTAGTATCGTTTATCTTTTATGTTCTATCTTTTATCTTTCGTTTGCTTCAGTCTTTGGACTGTGGCCATGCTGAACCGCCACCTTGAAGGGTTTTAGTCGATCAAACCGACCCAAGTACTTATTTTTTTAAAGTCTGGTTATCGCTCTATTGCTCTTTTTTGCTGATCCACTAAGTTACAGGAACATAAACAAACCAACACTGCTTGTCAAGTAGTGGATGGACAAACAGTATCACAAAGACAGCCATGCTCATCTCTCTCTCACACACACACACAAACACTCACAACACAATACACATATATCACATGCGCGCGCGCACAGAGACATACATATTGACAAACAGACAGATAGAGAGACGATGGACTTCCACACAGTTTTCGTTTACCAAATTCACTTACAGGACATTGACCACCCAAGATGCAGCGCTGTGGGACTGAACTTGAAACCGCGTGATTCTAAAGCGGGCTTCTTAACCACCAGCTTTTCTTCCTCCCTATGAGACGTTGAATAGTTTCTCGCTTGGTTTTTCTTCATTTCTAGAAAAAGGGCTTCTGTGAGTAGCCCATATATATATATATA
>NC_068999.1:49942222-49943001 GCF_001194135.2 Octopus bimaculoides
ATATACGACGTATATACGATGGGCTTCTAAACAGGATGGTGCAGAACTAAAGAGGAAAGCACTCGCCCGTGATATCGCATCATGGGAATAAACTCGAAACCACACAGCGAGCTTCGTAACACCACATGTATACCGGCACCCATTATATGGATAATGAATACCCCAGCTGTAATTTGTATCATGAAAAATTATATCAGGTATATTATATGCTAGCAAAATGCTATTACCTGTACGTTCACAGTTTCATAGTACCATCACGTTGTCATTTTCCAGTACACATAAAATTTCAAATAACTGCCAACTAATAACTGCGAATTATTTTCTCAGGAGGTGAAATTGGATGACCGAGCATAAGCTTATATAATGCAGCTTCATTACGTGAGTGTCCTCGGTTTTATTTCGTGAGAGCTAATGTAGGACATCCTTATACAATGCGGTGTATTGTTACACCATACAAGCGACATTTGTCATCAATACTGTAAGAGATCTTAGATGCCCTCTCTCTCTCTCTCTTTCTCCCTCTCTGTCTCTCTCTCCCCCGCTCTCTGTCTCACTTTCTCTCTGTCAGTAAATGTTATAATGATGATGATATTGATGATGACTGTTCCTATATGGCAAATGTGGTTGTTTCTGTTCATCAATTCAGGATGGAATTGTTCATCAAGGCTAGAGCCTGTATGCACAAGCACACACATATATGTGTGTATATATGTACGTATGTATGTATGTATGTATGTATGTATGTATGTATGTCATATATATATATATATACAAACTTA
>NC_068999.1:49943475-49944671 GCF_001194135.2 Octopus bimaculoides
TATATATATATAAATATATACATACATACATACATACATACATACATACATACATACATACCTCATACATACATACATACACACACTGAGACACAAAAACCCACACAAACACACACACACACGTATTGCGGTTAATGTTGTCTTCAGACATAGAAATACTGTAAAGTTGCTCAGAGGCCGCAAATGTTTAGGGACCCAAAACCGTGTGGTTGGGAAGCAAACTTTTTACTACACGGCTAGAGCAGACAGACAGACAGACAGACAGACAGACAGACAGACAGACAGACAGACAGACAGACAGGCAAACAGACAGACAGACTGATAGATAGATAGATAGATAGATAGATAGATAGATAGATAGATAGATAGATAGATAGATGGCTTGGTCGGTCGGTCGGTCGGTATGTATGTATGTATGTATGTATGTAGGTAGGTAGGTAGGTAGGTAGGAAGGTAGGTAGGTAGGCAGGCAGGCAGGCAGGCAGGCAGGTAGGTAGGTAGGTAGGTAGGTAGGTAGGTAGGTAGGTAGGTAGGTATGCATGTATCAATGTAAGTACATATATACATATGTACAAAAGTACACAAATATATATACATACATACGTTCACACACACATGCATATAGATATATGCATGCACACATATACACACAAGTATGCACAAACGTTCGTGCCCACAAACGTGCATGCATACATTCCTGTATGTATATATACATACACTCACATATCTATTATTGTGTCGTTAAAAGTCACCTTGTGATTACAAGGACTGTAACACAAGAAAATAAACGAATCCAAAGACATAGTTTTCAGTGAAGCAACCGTGTTCACAATGGTCTATGCTTTGCATTGTTTATTTCTAACCCTGCTTGAAATCAAATTAGGCGTTAACTACGAAGAACCTAAACGAAACGAAACCCATTTCACATCTTCCCGCTTCGTTCCCTTCTTTTAGAACCACCCGCCACCCTTACTCCACACCTAACCCAAGAGAAACAGAACATGAAAGTACCTGTCTCATTTGTGTCTTCAGATTACCCACTGACCCCAGCCTGAAATTTCGATTACCCCAAAATAATTTGAAGCAAAGCGCTACAAACCTAGTAGGGTAGGATACCAATTTAGAATAGGAGACCCCACCGCCGAATTTCGTGTCTAAGTTTAGCAGATCACACCACAAGATACACACAAACACAC
>NC_068999.1:49944681-49944913 GCF_001194135.2 Octopus bimaculoides
CACACAAACACACATGTATACATAGGCAAACACACACGTATGCACATGAATACATACACTCATTTACAGAAACGCACACATACACAAAATTACTTGCAAAAGAACACGTGTCTTTTGTCTTTTTCTGTCCCCTTTTTCTTCATATTTTCGTCTTTTTTAATTCTTTTTCTTTCTTGCACGTTTTATTTCCTATATATGAACACACACACACACACACACACACACACACACA
>NC_068999.1:49945387-49948095 GCF_001194135.2 Octopus bimaculoides
ATATATATATATATATATATATACATAAATGAATATATATGCACACACACACAAATACATATATATAATTATATATACAAACATATATACATACATATATATATGTACATATATATGTCTGTGTTTGTATGTGTGTGTATGCATGTGTGTATACATATACACACATACACATACACATAGAAACTTATACATACTTCAATGAACAAACAGCTTCAAAGTCGTATATTTTTTGTCTCCAGCTACTTACTTCCAGCAGAGGTCAGACAATCTATGCACCACACACAATTATATCATCCCAGATTTGGCAGCGTCTTACAAAAAGTGCTAACCTAAAAAGGCTATGGGCCGTTTTCTATCGTCTAAGAAAAGCTAGCAGTATAACAGACACGTACAGAAACATAATTACGTGTAGGTATATATATATGTGTATGTATGTTCATACACTATAGTTTGTAATTTCTTTACAAAATTCCGTAACACAAGTTTCTTTAAAATGAAGTGTCTCAGTGTGTGTATGTGTGTGTGCGTATGTATGCGTGCGTTTGTGGGAGTGGGGCTGTTTGTATGCGTATGTGTGTATTTGCATATTTATACAGGGTGGCCATAAAGTCAGGCACCGTCCTGCAATATGTGAAATTGCTAACATTCTCCTTTTCACAGCTGCCGATATTACTCACAAACCAATCCTCATTGGATGGAGACAGGTAATCAAGGCGGGGGAAAGGTAATGGTATGGTCTGTGATTTGGCACAATCAAGTAATTGGACCATTTTATTTTGAGGGCTCTGTGACAGGTGATTGGTATCTGGACACGCTTGGCAACAAGGTAATGACTTATTTGCATTCCTGTTGGTGTGCTTACGTCCTCGTAAGCTAGCGGTTCAGCAAAAGACACCGAGAGGATAAGTATCAAGTTTTTAAAAAAAGTAAGTACTGGAGTCGATTCGTTCACTAAAATTCTACAAGGCAATGCCCCAGCATGACCGCAGTCAAGTGACTGAAACAAACAAAAACTAAAAAGATATTTTTTTATATGCATGGAGAAGACACCACATGGGTTGTCTCGAAGCAGGAAGTGAAGTGTCTGGATCAGTTTTTCTTGAATGACATTTCAAATAACAACGATCAGAACTCATGAAATAGAATATTGACAACGCAGTTGTTGACTGCTTTCAAATATGAAAAAGCTGGAACCAGGAATATATATTACAGCGTTATCAAATTACAACCAAGTCTTGAACTTAATTTATTCGCTCTATTAATCCTTGAATGAATATTTCAAGCTATGAGGTCTAATTTTATTTTTATTTTTTTACGACGTTAAACAAAAAAAAAAAAGCAGGCATCAAATTGAATCATTAGAATATCAACAACTAACTCGAAGAAGGCGCAAGCAAAATCGCGAGTGCGATTATTTTGGTGGTTACAGCGAACGTAATTCAACAAGCATTAAGTCAATCTTGTTGAAGGCTCGGTTACGTTGGATTGGTCACGTAATCAAAATGACTGTCAGCTGTGTACCCAGACAGCTGTTGTACGGCGAGCTCACACAGGGCTCACGCAAACAAGGCAGGCCGAAACTGAGGTACAAAGACACCCTAAAAAGCAATCTCAAATGGAGCAGCATTCACCTCCCGAACAGCGGCTACCTTTGAAGAGGACCAGCGACAGCATTTCGCTGCCGTAAGATAAAGACGTCATAGGGTGGCGTCTTCCGCAACCCAGTCAATAGACTACTATCGCTGTGTGTGCCTGTGTGCTTGTAGCTTTGGACTGCGGAGTTACGTGCGTTCTCATCACTGAGAACAAAATTTGTCACCGTCGGACACCGATGGACACCCAGCAATCCACCTGATGAGTCGCAAAAGGCTTCCCAGACGTTTAAAAGCCAAACATTTCTGATCATTATTAATAGCTTGCGTGTGCTTTCTGTTTCTAAAAAATTCTCGAAAGCTTATCAAAAGAAAAATGATGCATATGGATATTTTCTCATATACTGTCGTTTATCCTTGAATAGGGAGTAAAGAGATTATCAAATACTCTTACATCACACTTGGAAGATCTAGAGAATAATGTCTTGGCAAAGAATATGTGCAGTTTATCAATTCGCTTAAAACTGATCTTGCTTCATGCTCACGATTCAAACACAACCATCATAGTTTTGAGTTTTAACGCTTAATCACAATTTTTCGAAGTCTCGGTTTTTTAACAGTAGTAAAGTACCTGTGCATCTATTTTTATCACTCATGGTTATTAACCGAAGTGAAGGAAGAACGGTCAGTATTAAAATTTAAAAGGATTTCAAATGAACTAAACAGCAGCAAAGTTTAAAACAAATCCTAAACCAAAATACCAAGTATTAAAAAAATATCGAGCCTCTATATAACACAGGCCGTTCCCATATCAAAACAATTTGTTCAGGCTAAATGTGAGTTCGTAAATTTCAATTTTAGTTTACTATAGAAGTACAAAAAATGTGTATCATATAAGTGTGTATATATATATATATATATGTGTGTGTGTGTGTGTGTGTGTGTGTGTGTGTGAGTGTGTGTGTGTATAGGTATATAAATATATAGATTTATTTATTCCTATTAAATATAGGTAGATATACAATACATGATGTACGTATACACATATATGTATAAAATGGTGTATATATTTATTGATACATACATACATATAAACATACATACATACATACATAC
>NC_068999.1:49948105-49948257 GCF_001194135.2 Octopus bimaculoides
CATACATACATACATACATACTTGACTTCTTTTCATTACAACCTTGCCACAGGGAAGGTGGCCGGTCAAAAATAACCTAAAATTTAAGAGTGAGCATACATACATAAGTACATATACATATATATATATACATATATATATATATACATATA
>NC_068999.1:49948276-49948598 GCF_001194135.2 Octopus bimaculoides
TATATATATATATATATATATATGTATATGTGTATATGTGCGTGCACAACATATATCAGACTGCTGACATTAGCGGTGACGTCATGTAATTCAAGAACATCCTTACGTCTGTAATTTGTGACGAAGGTTGATTGGTCTTCATGCTTCAGTTGTTCATATCAGTAACGTTAATCTTAAATAACTGACGCCATAAATACACACGTGCGCGCGCGCACATACTGACACGCAAGCATACACACACATAAAGACACACGTACACACACACACACACACACACACACACACACACACACACACACACACACACACACACACACACACA
>NC_068999.1:49948608-49949876 GCF_001194135.2 Octopus bimaculoides
CAAAGCACACAGATGCAACATGAAATTACATGCGTTACATAGACTCATAGCTACACTGAAAAAAAAACTGGTATTATTTACAATCGAAAACATTCAAACGTGTGCGTACATACATATTCATATGTAGATAAACATGCATATATAAGCGCGTTGAATATATATATATATATATATATATACGGTGAGATGGGAGGGAAGGAAGTTTAAAAGCTATAGCAACACATCTCAAAGCAGAATGCATACATCAGATCGTTACATGAGTTTAGTTGAATATTTATATTTGCAGACAAAACTGTAACAAAAACCTATATACAACAAATGAAAGAAGACACCTGCAAGACACTTCTCAGTGACCGAATAGAAGAAAAAAAACATACAGAAAAGCATACTCTAAGTTAAAGAATAAACAGAGATGCTAAAGACTTAACAATAGATCTACAAATAGATGAGAGTAACCAAGCATTGCAAAAACGATGAGAATATCTTACACTCAGGGACCAGGAGCATAAATTTGTAAGTAACCAGATTGTGGGATAGTAAACCCCAAGAAAGGAGAATTTGGCATGGTGTGCAAAAATAACCTGGCAAAAAACCAACTCTAAAATACAACAAACAACCGAGTTTATATAATGGAACAATACTACATTCGTCATGGATTGGATGAACTGCATAAAAGACGAAGTCTTATGATTGCATTTTATTCGACAGCGCTGACTATCGATTTTTTTAATTATAAAAATCCACTAGATTTCGCCAAAACGATAATCGCAATTAACGATCAAGAAATGCACATCATTATGCATGCAAGAAAATATCTCTTATTCCATGATAAACCACCCTGAATAAAAGTAGAAAATGGCGAATCTTTGGATGTCATTATGGGGTTTTATGACGCTGCAGAAACGTGTGAACTTGTCCTGTTACACACCCTGAAAATAAATGAACTATTCCCGGAATTCAATACAAGGCTATATAGGGACGACAGCCCTAGCTATCTCCCAACATGTCTTAAATAACAAACAAACCATACAAGAAAGATTTGGTTTGCAAGGTTCTTTATGTGAGTTCGTGTGTTGAAGTATATTTTGTTGTGGCAAGACGCCATGAACATTTTACATATATATATAATGTTGCAGTGTGTATATATAAATATATGTATGTATGTATGTATGTATGTATGTATGTATGTATGTATGTATGTATGTATGTATGTATATACGGAGAGAGAGAGAGAGAGAGAGAGAGAGAGAGAGAGAGAGAGAGAGAGA
>NC_068999.1:49949886-49953403 GCF_001194135.2 Octopus bimaculoides
AGAGAGAGAGAGAGAGAGAGAGAGAAAGAGAGAGAGAGAGACAGACAGACAGACAGACAGACAGACAGATAGGTAGATAGATAGATAGATAGATAGATAGACAGATAGATGGCAGTGCAGTCTACCAAAGAGTGAGATGTATTTTAGAGCAATATTTTCCAATAGAGTGTTGTGCATTGCAACAGAAAATCGTAAAGTCTTGTCGCACCAGACTACACAACAATTGTATCGTAAAATAGGGGACAAATTTATGAAAATAGAGTATTGTGCAAAAACAGAACAGTACACAATGGGACATTAGATTAGAGTGTAATAAATTAGATGACAGTAGAGTACAAGAAGGGAAGAGTATAAAGAAAGTAGAAAACAATGTTTGTCTGAATATAGGCAAAAACTATAAAAAAAAAATAGAAGGAATGTGAGCCAAATGAAAGTTATATACGAGGCTATCAGATAAAAATACTCAAATATCGGCTAATATGAGAATGTGGGATAAAAAAAAGTGTACACATTCCATTGAAATATATAGCGAATAAGGAGTAACGTGCAAATAGAAAGGAAGGCGTTGGAAAAAGAAAGAGAGAGAGTGGTGAGAGAAAGAGCGAGAGGCAGAGAGGGAGGGGAGATGGGAGAGGCTGAGGACAAGGGGAAAAAGTGAAAGAGAGAGAGAGAGAGAGAGAAAGGAAGGGGCGAGAGAAAGAGTGGGAGATTTATAGTCTGCAATTAATCTGTATGATATTTCGGAAACTGTCGTTTATATAAGTTGAATAATTATTATACGCCCAGTTTTTTACACGCGACGCATGCGCAAAACATACATACCTGCGTGCACACCAAACTCAGGTACACACATACATACACACACTCATACACACACACACACACACACACATTATTATTCATGCTTCACTTGATTGCATACCTGAAATATCCGATCTGAAACAAATGAAAGAGTCAAAGAATATATACATATATATATACACGCAACGTGATTTCACATAGTTTCTGTCTACCAAATTCATTCACGAGACACTGGTCCTACTGTGGCTATAGTAAAAGACATGTACCCAGAGTGGCTGCGCAGTGAGATTGAACCCGGAATCATGTGGCTGCAAAACGAGTCTCTTAACCGCAACCGATTTGAATATATGTAAGTAATTTAGTAGATCGCACAACTGGAATACTCAGCGTCGAAACTGATGGAGATCCACTTGCTTTTTGACTTTTTACACGCACATGGACCTCTAAGTGTGGACGTACCATAGTCATATAACTCAATTTGTTGACGTACCATAGTCATATAGTTCTAAGTGTGGACGTACCATAATTTTGAGATATGAGTTACACGTCAATTTAAGTATTCTACTGTCTCAGCTTCCCTCAAAGCAATTCATAACAGACCACTTTCTTCTATCATAGTTCAAGATTTCTCAGGGGCCCCAGCAGACAAAATGGAAATGGCGTACCCCGGAGATTAGCGAGGGCCAGACAGCCAGCCAACACATCAACCGACAACGACGGACCAAACGACCGACCAACTAACCAGCCTACGATCAGACGAACCACCCGCTCATTTAACTGACCAATCGACCAGGGAACTGACCAGTTATTTACCCAACCAACCTTGGAGCTATCAAACTCTCGAGCCAGCAAGTCAACAAGCCAGCAGTAAAGCAATCAACCGACTTACGTACAGATTGTAGTCCCAACCGGTGCGCAGGTTTAAGCGAACAATGGAACAAGTCATAGAAAATCAGTCAGCCGTTTGACCTGGCTTTCCAATCAGCATACCTTGATTTTCACTTTATAACGCACAAACTGAATACCTACCTGCCCGCCTTCCTATCTATCTATCTATCTATCTATCTATCTATCTATCTATCTATCTATCTATCTATCTATCTATCTATCTTTCTACTTATCTACCTACCTACCTGCCTATCTATCTACATATCTATCTGCCTATCAGCCTACCTATTTGTCTTTCTGTCTATCTATATATACTATAATATGAATTTGTATATGTATGTGTGTGTATATATGTGTATATATGTGTGTGTGTGTGTACACAAATATAAATATATACATATATAGGTACAGATGTATATATGTATCTACCTATCTCTCTCTCTCTCTCTCTCTCTCTCCATATATATATATATATATATATATATATATATATATATATTTATATATGTATGTATGTATATATGTATGTATGTATGTATGTATGTATATGTATCTATCTATCTATCTATCAAGCTATCAAATGACTAGAATACCTGACTAACTACAATTTGTCAACTGATAAGGACACAAGCGGCTGTCCTAAATATGTATTGCACACACATACACAATACACGTTCCTATCCTTTCATTTTAGATCAATGGCTTCTAATCTTTCATAACACCGCCCTTTTCAACGAAAGGCATTTTACAAAAGTCCTTCCTCCATGATTTTTTATTAATAAAAACAAAGAACTGAAAAAATGTGGTAAGAAATTTGTTTTCGAACCACAAGGTTCTGAGTTTAGTCTCACTGTGTGGCACCTTGTTCAACACCACAGCAGCATGCACACGAACACATACATACATACACACATACATACATACATACATACATACATACATACATACAAACAAAAATACTCTGTTGTTGATGTTGAAATTCCAATGAAGGAACCTTGGATCTAGGTTAGAAACCGGTTCTTTCTCTATTGGCAAGAAATCTTGAAATAAACTGAATAATGATATACATACATACATACATACATACATACATAAATACATACGTACGTACGTACGTACATACATACATACATACATACATACATACATACATACATACATACATTCCTTAGCGCATAGAATATTACTGACCTGAAAAGGAGTATCACTTGCTGAAATCGGATTTGCTTTGAGAAAATATAAGAAACTATTGTTACTCTAGTAAAATTAATTCTATAATTATGAAAAGAATTTTCAAGCTGGCAGAATCGTTTATAGAAACCTACAATGAAATAATGAAACAGCTGCTAGAAATTACAAGGTAGCTTTCAAATAGGATTAAAATTTCATATCAATCGAAGAATAGCACGAATTATGTTTCTATGCAAATCGTTACGATGAGATCCATGATAAGATACGAGTCAAAGCTCTCTGTTTTGTACATATATTGATTTCCAATTTTGGCACAAGGCCAGCTTTTCGCATCGACCCCGGTGTTTCACTGGTACTTAATTTATCGACCCCGAAAGGATGAAAGGCAAAGTCAACTTCGGCAGAATTTAAACTCGGAACGCAAAGACAGACGAAATACCGCTAACGTTTCTTATTTCTTTACTGCCCACAAGGGGCTACACACAGAGAGGACAAACGAGGACAGACAAACGGATTAAGTCGATTATATCGACCCCAGTACGTAACTGGCACTTATTTAATCGACCCCGAAAAGATGAAAGGTAAAGTCGACCTTGGCGGAATTTGAACTCAGAACGTAGCGGCAGACGAAATACCG
>NC_068999.1:49953710-49954664 GCF_001194135.2 Octopus bimaculoides
TTTATTTTGAGGTAATAAAGTACGCTTTTGTCCTGCGAAGTTATTGAGTTGTGCTCTTGGAGTGACCTGCAACTCGAAGCTGAAGCTCTCAATAGTGAAGAATATGAATGGAGTACACCAGCTGCTGTCTGTGCAGTACATTATCTCTTTCTTCTTTTCCTTCCTCTCTCTCATTTTCCTCCTTTCTCTCTTTTTCCTCCTTTCTCTTTTCCTTCTTCCTATCTCTTTGCCTCGCTCTCTCTCTCTCTCTCTCTCTCATACACATACGCACACTCTCAAACTTACAAACATACGTATATGCGAGTAAGTATGTCTGGGTGTTGCTGTATGTGTGTACGTGTGAGTGCATATGTGAGCGCGTGCGTGCGTGCGTGCGTGCGTGCGTGTGTGTGTATGGAACAGAGAGGGAGAGAGAGAAAGAGAGAGTTTGTGTGGATAAAGCGCGTAGCTCAGTGATTAGGGTATTCGGCTCACAATTGTGAAGTCGAGTTGAATTCCCGGCAACGCGTTGTGGTCCTTGAGCAAGACATATGGAATATAACTTTTGTAGGGGTTCCTTCAGACATGTAATTTATTTTAAGGGTTACGCAAGCCTTTTAAGGGTTGAGAAACACTAAAGCCACGCGCCCTCCCTACGTGCGCCTTTAACCTTTAACCTAATTCTCAGACAGAATTGGTTTGACGCAAGAAGGATCAAGTTAAACTATTGAAATTACCTACCGCAATTAAAAACAATTCACCACCGTTTCTAACGTTTCTACCCAAAATCTTAGGCTTTGCTTCTGTTTTGCAAACATTTTATCCATTTTATTCATCCGCACAAACTTTCAATAGTTTCCTAGAATTCTATTTCTTACATTTCATTCAACTCACATCTTTGCAAATATAACCACTTTCAAAGACGAGTTAGCTTTGATATTCCCCCACCACACACACACACACACACACACACAC
>NC_068999.1:49954758-49956154 GCF_001194135.2 Octopus bimaculoides
ACACACACACACACATACACACTTACCTAGTGTCCATAGGGAAAAGAAATTCTTTCCCTGTGAAATGAAATGATTAAGCAGAATAACACGTTCTGTTAATTCTAAATAAATATTAAATTCATAAATATATTCAATGATGAATATTTATTAACTCTTTTTGAAAAAGTTATGAGACGACACGATTCCTAGGACCCGCGATTCTTTCTTTTTATCTCTTTCTATCTCTGTCTTTCTCCACCTCACGTTATGTATATATGTGCCTATATAAATGATATTTGCATAAATGATGTATATATGTGTGCACGTGTATGTGTGTGTATACGTATAAATCTATATATACGTATATAGATGTGTGTATACGTATACATCTATATATATACAGATATATATTTATGCGCGTATGCAAGTGGTTTCAAATTTTGGCACAAAGCCAGTAATTTCGGGGCAGGGTACTAGTCGATTACATCTACCCCAGTATTTAACTGGTACTTCTTTTATCGACCCCAAAAGGACGAAAGGCAAAGTCGACCTCGGCGTAATTTGAACTCAGAACGTAAAGACAGATGAAATACCGCTAAGCATTTTGTCTGGCGTGTTGAAGATTATGCCAGCTCACTGCTTTATGTGTATATAATATTGAAATGTACACGCTTACGCAGAAACACGTAACATGAATGGGTGTTGTGCGTGTGTGAGCGCGCAGGATGTTCGCGCAAGCGCACGGCTTTACATCATATGTTTACAAATTTATCATTTACGTTGTTTCTATGTTTCTCTATCTCTCTATACAGGCGTGTGTGTGTATGTATGTACATATGTATGTATGTATAGAGTGCGAGAATGTATAGAAAGAAAAAGAAAATGTTGTTCTATGTCTGTACATGTATGCAAATATATATGTGTGTGTGCGTGCGTGTATATGTGTATGCGCGCA
This sequence comes from Octopus bimaculoides, assembly GCF_001194135.2. Lineage (NCBI taxonomy): Eukaryota > Metazoa > Mollusca > Cephalopoda > Octopoda > Octopodidae > Octopus > Octopus bimaculoides. Next base: position 49,955,693 of record NC_068999.1, read on the forward strand.
CGTGTGTGTGTTTGTATATATATATATATATATATATATACATCGCATATATATCTATACATAACTATTGATAGATAGATAGATAGATAGATAGATAGATAGATAGATAGATAGATAGATAGATAGATAGACAATTAAAGAGACAGATAGATAGATAGATAGATAGATAGATAGATAGATAGACAGATTTCAACATGTGGACCCGTTAACACCGACGCATTTTCTCTCTCTCTCTCTCCCTCTCTTCATTTTTTCCTTCTCACCCCTTTCTATCGAAGAGCGTAGGCTCGAAACGTCAAAGACTTCCATTTTTCCAGAGCGTCAAATCAATACATCTGCTTATTACATGTTGTTCCTTCACGTATCTCTGTCTTTTGCTTTCTGTACATTTGACCCACACATATACGTATGTATGCTCAGTGAACACACACACACACACATATATATATATATATATATATA
>NC_068999.1:49957021-49957636 GCF_001194135.2 Octopus bimaculoides
ATATATATATATATATATATATATATAGAGAGAGAGAGAGAGAGAGAGAGAGAGAGAGAGAGGGAGGGATTCATATATATATATATATGTACCTATATGTGTGTGTATGTATATATACACTCATACGCACACATATTTGTGTGCGTGTATGTATATATGTATGTACACTGCATTCTATCTCTCTTCCACCTCTGTAGGCAAGAAAGAAGAAGAAGAATCCCACGTGACCAGAGGGATTTTGGAGATTTTCAAAAGATTTCAATTAGCATCCGGTGATTACGCCATGAAGATCTTCATCTCTGCAAGAAGTTGCGAAGATAACAACGTTCTTTTCGCTTTATCTGATCCACTAACACCTGCAGCCTCAGCCATACTTTCTTCGTTTTCAAACTGCAACACCAATAGCAACAACAACAGCAACAACAACAGCAACAACAACAGCAACAACAACAGATACAGCAACAACCATTCTGCCTTTTGCTCCATCTACATGGCGACCTCACGATGATGATGATGATGATGATGATGATGATCAAGAGGAGGAGGAGGAGCAGGAGGATCACGACCGTCATCATGTAAAGAATGGAATCGCGGATAGATAGATAGATAGATAGA
>NC_068999.1:49959073-49959808 GCF_001194135.2 Octopus bimaculoides
TATATGGAAAAAAGACAAAGTAGAAAATACTAAAATACTTTTATATAGAACATTACAGAACCGGTTTCGATCCTTGAGATCTTTTCAACAGTAAATATGAATAATAGATTTTTGAAAAATTATTGAAAAATTAAAGTTTGGTAAATTTAAAAGAAAAGTCTTTTTAAAGACATATTTGTATAGTATTCAAGTAACAGCGGCATTTTTCTTGTTTCTGCCTGTCTCTGTTTCACTTGTTAACTCTTGTGGGTTCGAAGAAGACACCCAACCAATTAACACTGCTACTATCATAGCACTCCTTCTGGTGGTGGTAGTGGTGGTGGTGCTTTTGTTGGTTGTTTAGGTGCTGGTTGGATCCAATAAGTACCAAACTTTCCGCTGATATAAAATTGCTAAAACTAAACGTTATCTTAATGCAATATTCTCCTCATTTACCAAGAGTTCCGCTGAATGCCTATGGAATATATTAGTCCGCTTACCTACAAGAGATACATTACTTAAGTAGAAAAGGCAAGCAAAACTATTTCAAATCACATCTCTTTTTTTTTCTTTTTGTAAATATAGGCATAGGCGTTTCTGTGTGGTAAGTAATTTGCTCCCCAGCCTCATGGTTCCAGGTTCAGTCCCACTGCGTGGCAACTTGGGTAACTTTCTTTTACTATAGCTGACCAAAACATTGTGAGTGGAGGCTGGTAAACGAAAACAGGAGGAACTCCGTTGTATATGTGTGTATAT
>NC_068999.1:49959890-49962390 GCF_001194135.2 Octopus bimaculoides
GTGATAGTTAAAGACTTCTTCACTTCCTGAGCGCTATACTAATACATCTGTTTGTTGTTTACACCACCTGTGTTCGTCTTTTGTTTGTTTCTTTTTGTGAATTCTCCCTATATATATATATATGTGTGTGTGTGTGTGTGTGTGTGTGTGTGTGTGTTTACTATGAGACATAAGGCAAGGGCTCCATAAAGTTATATCCTTTAACTATCACAGCATTTGAACTTATCCAACCGTTCTACTAACTTTCTGCATGTGGGTAAACTGAAGCGAAATGACAGCGCCAAGAATCGAGCCATCTAGATGGATTCAGCCCGGAGTGTGAGATTAACAAGCCACACAATCTATAGCATTCTCATGTAGGTGTAATATCATAGTAGGAATTCTACAGACAAATCTATCGAAACCTGTGACTTACTCCAAGTATTTTCAAAATCGTATTTTTAGCATTATAGTATTCATTCAACTTTACTAGATGATGTGTGCAAAATACTTTTACGATTTCTGAGAGAAGAAAAATACTCTAAGCGGATTTGATAAAGTATTGACGTCAGGAGGATTTTAAATCTTATTCAAAAGTCTTCTTCGTTTATCTAGCACACCAAAATTCCGTATCTCAGCAGTAATAGACTAAGAACTGTTTGTTGTTGTGTTTTGTTGTTGTTGTTGTGTTTTGTTTTTGCCTTTTTTTTCTCATACAAATGTACCTATCAGAGATTTATTTCTTAAAAGGCTTCGTTCTGTTTCAATTTATTTGTAGGCATCAGATAAGAAGTTTAAATTAACTAATGCCATCATCATCATCATCATCATCATCGTCAGCATCGTGCTCATCATCACTATCATCATCGATATGTTAGCCATTAAAATCATAATCATCATCGCCACCATCATCATCAATATCATCGCCATCCTCCTCCTCCTCCTCCTCCTCATCATCATCATCATCAATGTCGTCGTCATTTAGTGTTGTTATTGTTGCATGAATTGGCAGAATCGATACAGCGACAGACAAAGTGCCATACGGCATTTAGTTCTTTAGCTTCTGAGTTCAAATTCTCTTAACAATACAAGTCATTCTTTTTTTTAATCATTTGAACGAGCGAATACGCTTTAACGGATGCGATTTTGGATTGATGTATGTATTGGTATGTATTGTAAGAAAGGGCTAGGTCTTTTTCTCTAGCGTTTTAGATAGTTCAACCTACACAAGTTAATGTGTGAAATACAAAAATAGGAATTTTGAAAGGGGTTTCTATAAAACTAATTTTTTTTTAAATCAAATAGCCGCGTGTCTCCACAAGAATAAAATAGTAATCAAAGGGGTCCATAGATACAAAAAAATGTTTGAAAAACCTTGCTGTAGACAAGTGGTGTAAATACATTTAAAATCAGCTCGCAGCGCCACCTACTCAAACTTAAGGAAACAAGCATTTCGAAGTGGTTATCTGCTCTTCAGTCACAGAAACCGGACAGGGATTGCCGAGAGCTGATAAAAGAGATTGTCTCATGATATTACCAACATCGTACAATGACGGGTTGGCAGCACTAAGCAGTGACGTGTATAAATACAAGGTTATTGCCAGTTCGAACAAGCTTGTTACTGACTTAAGTTAACACATAAGTTAAGTTAACACATTGCCAGTTCAAACATCCTTGTTACTGTTTAAGTTTAACCGGGAGATTTCTATCGCTGAGGCATCGAAAAGCTTATTGAACGGTGGGAGGAAGTCGTAAACAACAAGGGAGGGTGTATTATTGATTAATTTGTTGTATTTTTTGTTTGTTTATCATCCCCTTTTGGTGAACCGCTAAGTTGCGAGGACATAAACACAGCAACACTGATTGTCATGAATTGGTAGAGGACAAGCACAGGAACAAAGACACACAGACACACACACACACACACACACACACACACACACACACACACACACACACACACACTCCTGCGCCTATAAACAAGCATACCACCGGATGCCGAAACCCGGGAATGAACCAGGGACCTTTAGATCTTCAGTCTAACGCTCTCCTAACTGAGCTATTTCGGCTGGTAGATAAACGTTTCTTTCTGTTTTAATGTTCCATGCTTTGTACTTCTTTCGAATTTCCCATAATTCCGTAGAAAGTTCATGTAAATATTTTTTATTAGGTTTATCAGTAAACGAATGAATTCTATTTAGCATTGTATATGTATTATAATAATCATCTTTAAGCTTGTTCTATGATAATTTTTCCGAATATTTTACATATATATCTAGTTATTATATTTGTGCAAAAAGCCGTGTATATTGTAATTGCAAAAACTAAAGGTTAAAAAAAATAATGACACACATATTTGTTTGTTTGTTTGTGTGTGTGGTTGTATGTGTGTGTGTATGTGTGATGTGAGAAGTTGTGTGTGTCTGTGGATGTTGTTTCTTTTCACATAATTTCTGTAAACAATCATAATAAGCAGGAAATTTTAGAGAAATAAAACAACTATTAAAATACATAAAATATT
>NC_068999.1:49963998-49966493 GCF_001194135.2 Octopus bimaculoides
ATATATATATATATATATATATATATATATATATACTTATGTGAGGGGAGGTGCATTCTTCCTTTTCAATTCTTCTCCTTTTTCTCACTCACTCTTTCCATCTCTAAATTTTCTTTCTTTTGTTACATCTTTCTCTTTTTCTCTTATTTTTCTTTCCATCTATTTCATATCTATATTTAGTATGTTTATGTATGTGAGATGGGTTGTTGTTTTTTTTGTCATCTTTTTTTTTGTCCACCAATCTCTGCTAAGTATGTCTTTGTGTGAACTGTCTCCAAGCATAATTCATAGATATATATGTGTGTCTGTGTTTGTGCGTGTGCGTGCGAGCGCATATGTGCATGTGTCTATGCTTGTGTGTAAGAGAAAGAAACGTAAGAAACAAGAGAGGGAAAATAAGGGGGAAAATTAAGAGAAAGAGATAAGCAGTAAAATAAGAGATCGAGTGTGTGTGAGAGAGAAAGAGGGATAGTAGTGTCAAGATACATATCTCATATACTCTGGAACTCATCATCAGCGATGTTTCTAGGTTCATACGCAGTTTTGGGTCTTTCTACAACAGACCCGCCTACTCTGTTGACCTAGTTATTCAACCCAGTGTTCTTCCATGTTGGTCTTTGGAATGTTGGTAGAGCATGAAGGACTGTTTTTGTCATCTTATTGTCTCACATGTTCATTTAATCTCTCCGAAATCATTCTAGATGTCTCCCCAATGTACGTCATGTTTTTGCTTATACAAACACCCCCTATGCACCTTATGCTGTAGACTACATTTCTAGTTCTACAGTTAATGCAAGGATTAATCTTACATGTCATGCAGTTTTTATTGGTGCATGTTGTATTCTCAAAGGGGTACGTCCTACATAGCTGTAACCTGATGGGACTCCCTAGCTTTTCAACGATCTTAATGTTGAGTTTGGTCTCCTTTATAGCTTTCCTAAGTCTTCGGGCTAGTTCTCCGTGGGTTGTGGCCTCTTAAAACATCACTCCTTGATATTTGTCGACCTGTAAGTGTGTTAATCAATAAGGCATTAAAATAGAATGACTCACCCCAGACACAACAATTTTCGACTCGAGCTAAATACAACAGACCACTTCTAATCATTGCTAGAGAATCCGCGTAAATGCAATAAAGAGCGGCTGGTATTTGCTTCAATCTAGTCGCATATTTTGCAATAATGAAGTAAAACGAAATAAAGATATTTTGAAACCATATAATATGTACATTTCAGATCTTGCACAAAATACAACAGGGTATACACAGCCTTATGCAAGGCGTCCTTCAGTTAATACATTCCAAAATACAAGGAGTGTACTTCCTGTTATAAATTACGCATTTTCCGAAACGTACGTATTAAAATGCCTTCAAAATATATGCTTTTATATGCTTTGACTTCCTTATTACAGATCTTATATGTCGTTGCGTGGTAAGAAGCTTGTTTCCCAACCACATGGTTCTGGGTTCAGTTCCACTGCGTGGCACCTTGGGCAAGTGTTTTCTTCTATAGTTTCGGAATGATCAAAGCCTTGTGAATGGATTTGGTAGACGGAAACTGAAAGAAGCCTGTCCTATATATATATATATATATATGATCTTAAGCATACTACGCAAGCACCTGTTGATGAATGATTGTATTTGCTTATTTGACTTAACTGTTGTTCGCCATGTCACAGCCCCATACAATAACACCGCTTTTACGTTAGTGTTAAAAATTCTTATTATAGCTAGAAATAGATATATTAGATTAGATGAGATTAAGTAGACAGACAGACAGGCAGACAGACAGATAGATAGATAGATAGATAGATAGATAGATAGATAGATAGATAGATAGATAGACAGACAGACAGACAGACAGACAGACAGAGACAGACAGACAGACAGACAGGCAGACAGATAGATAGATAGATAGATAGATAGATAGATAGATAGATAGATAGATAGATAGGTCATCTAACATACAACGAATGATCGTAAAGTAATAAAAGAACAAGCAGACAGTCAGGCAGACAGACAGGCAGAGTATGTAGAGTTGGGATAGTATTAGATAAGATGAATCTCTATAAAATAGATTCTAGGGGTTAATAGGCCATCTTTTCCCAAAAACACACCCAAAGCAAAATTTAGAGGAAAGTACAAACCTCATCAACGGCCACACCCTTCCATATACCGCAACAAACCGCATACACATCCATATCTACCACACTCGCCGCACATTATCCACGCCCTTGTATACACTTTTTCACACGACATGCGTCTATTGAAGAAACCTATTTAATGATCCTTGATCAACATGCATAAGCAATGATATTGTCTGGTCTGTATTTACAATAGACTTGTAATGTCAGTCTCGTGTACTGAAAAGATCTGTTAAGATGTAGACTGTAGTGTGAAAGCGACTTACTTTAATGCGATGTGACTGTCTGTAAAGCTTGTCAGCTGAGATAAGAAAACTGCCTAGGCCAGTGTTTCCCCAAACCTACTTTCCGCACCC
>NC_068999.1:49967101-49969586 GCF_001194135.2 Octopus bimaculoides
TATATATATATATATATATATATATATTATTTTGTTTAAAAGAGTTCCAACACTGTCTGTTTTTTATGTTTTATTTATATTCCTGCAGAACCAATGTGGGGTATAGAATATGGAATATACAATATATAATATAATATACAATATATAATATAAAATAAAATAAAATAAAAATGGATGGCACCATGAAAGAAAGTATTGAATGTAGATGAAATATTGAGTGTTCAATATAAAGGATCAAATATATAAATATAAATATATAAAGGCGACTCGAGTTTCAGGGCTATTTCCCTTCGTCATGGCCGGTATGACAGACTTTAACAGACCAACCCGCATAAATTGCTCCATATAAGGGTGTATGCATATATATACATGTGCCAGTGGCTGAGTATGCATATGTAGAAACAAGTATATTACGTGCATCCATACGCGTTTCTATGCACATTTGTATGCATGTATGGCTGTATGCACACATATATAAGTAAATGTGTGAGTGTGTGTGTGTGTGTGTGTGTGTGTGTGTGTGTGTGTGTGTGTGTGTGTGTGTGTGTGTGTGTGTGTGTGTATAACTCATCTTCATTAAGTTTGGTATGTTCATTCAACAGTACTTAATACGGTAAGACACTTCTGTTGGCATTTAAACTACAAGTTAATCAAATACTGAACTTTTTTTTAAAAATTTCCTTGTTTTCATTGTGCCACTTATATATATTGAACTTTAAGAATTTACACCTTTTTTTGTTTTATGGTATATTTAATTATTTGTTTAGGTATTTTTGTAGTTTGGGGTCGTTATCTAAAACTACTTCAGTTTATTGAAAATGCCAAATTCAGTTTCGCCAGTTTAGAGGTTCGTTTCGTAACAACGTAGATAGATTGCACTTCGCAACACTTTTAGTTAGTAACTTTCAACTATAAAATCGGCTTTGTCTATATTTTGTGAGTCAAATTCGTTGCAGATGAATTGTACGGAAGCCCATCATACATAGATTCATACAAACATACGTAGATACATACATACATACTTTTAAACATACATACATACATGCATACATACATACTGGAGCAACAGGAAACATACCAACCCGTCTGGACCAAAGTATGGCTGAACTTGTGATCTTGAGGAGAGAATGCAAATCCTTAATTCATAAGCTACAAATGATCACGATATCTGGGACTATAAAAGTCTGCAAGACCTGCTTAACCCATTACCTACACATAAGACGAAGGAAAGATAGTAAAAATTATACGAAAACACATATATATATATATATATATACACACGTGCATAAACACATTTATACTTCAACACATACCTACATATAAACAGACGGACGCACATAACTGCACGCACACATGCACATACACACTCATACATACATTCATTCACATGTACCCATATACAAACACGCATTTAACTACATAAACACATATATACCTAAAAGCACTAATATACATATATACACACATACACATTACACTTACACAACATGCGCACATCCATTCATACATACGCATATGCATAATATATATATATATGCATACATCCACTCAAAATACAGGCATACATACTCGTAAAACACATGCATACACACATAAGGACCTTTAAATAAAATTATATATTTGACGTGAAAAGAAATAAAACTTCTCAAAAATTTTTTTTCCAGAAATTTCGTTTTTTTCTTTTTCATTTTTTAATTTTTTTTCTTTTTTCATTTTTTAAACTTTGTCATTTTTTTTTTTTTTTTTTTTTTTTTTTTCATTTTTTCCAAATTTCCAAAATCGCACGATCAAATTGAAAAATGTAGAATATCTGTCGAATGCGTGCAGAATGTGTTCATATATATATAATTGTGTTCTGCAACAATAACACCCTCAAACAAACATTTCTTACAAGATTTTCCCGATAAAACAATTACTAAATCGAAAGGAAATTACATTCGAATGGATTTTATATTCCGAATGAGTTTTCTTTGCATAATTCACTTATTTAGTTATTTATTTAGTTATTTATTTGCATACCGAACATTCGCTGGTTGTTACTGTTTGTTGTTGTTGTTGTTACTAGTATTTATTTGCTTAACATTTGCTGTTCTCAATAATAATAATAATAATCCTTTCTACTAAAGGTACAAAGCCTGAGATTTTGGGGGAGGCGATAGTCGATTACATCGACCCCAGATAACAAATGGCACTCTTCTTTTAATTTTGACTCTATATGGGAGGAGTTACCTCAATCCTTTCTATATTAACCAAAATGAAGTAGATTGACAAATTTATTTTTCGAACCAGTGGAAGACACGCGAGATGTCGAAATATTGTTCCCAAGATAACAAATGGCACTCTTCTTTTAGTTTTAATAATAATAATAATAATAATAATAATAATAATAATAATAATAATAATAATAATAATAATAATAATAAGAGAAATTAAGGCAAATAGACCAGATATAGTTGTCAAAGATCATGAAGAAAAAAAATGCTTT
>NC_068999.1:49969950-49971138 GCF_001194135.2 Octopus bimaculoides
ATAATAATAATAATAATAATAATAATAATAATAATAATAATAATAATAATAATAATAATAATAATAATAATAATAATAATAATAATAATAATAATATTTCAAGGCGGCGAGCTGGCAGAATCGTTAGCACACCGGGCGAAATGTTTGGCGGTATTTCGTCCGTCTTTATGTTGTGAGTTCAAATTCTATTGAGGTAGACTTTGCCTTTCATCCTTTCAGGGTCAATAAATTAAGTACCAGTGAAATACTGGAGTCGATGTGATCGACTAGTCACCTCCCCGAAATTTCAGGCCTTGTGCTTTTACTATTTTAAAATCTCACCTAAACCAGGACTGCCATGTTATGTTGGCAAACAATCTTTACTTGTGCCTTTAATAGAAACGGTTATGATAATTATTATCATTGCTGTTGTTCTTGCTTCTGTCGTTTTTGCTTTCATTGCAGTTGTTATTTTTTATTGTTTTGTTGCCGTTGTTGTTATTATTACCATTTGTGTGTGTATGTGAGTGTTTGTGTGCGTGTGTGTGTGTGTGCGCGCGTGTGAGTGTGCGCCTGCGCGTGCGTATGAGGAAGCCGTAACGTTAGAAACACGTGGTGGCAATGGATTGGAAATACAAAAAAAATAACTCACACACACACGCACACACACACACAAGCTACATACATATAAACAAACATGCATACACACATACATACGTACGTACATACACACACACAGACAGACAGACAGAAATTACTTACGAAATCCAAATACTAAATTAAAGTTTAAAAAACATTTTTAATTACTTCGTTTTTGTATCTCATTCATTCTTTTAGAGAAAGGTGGCAGGGTGGGGGTTTGGCAACAAGTCACGTGCAATGCTTTTGGAGTTTCCGAGTTCAACATGGAATTTGTATTGATTCCTTGATATTGATTTTGATGTCTGACATAGCCATAACAGAATCTCGTGTGTATTCATGTGGATGAAAAGAGAAAGTAAATGATATCAAATAGACGCTCCCCAGTATTTAACTGGTACGTTACTTTTTTAATCGCTTACCCGGAAGAGAAGGGAACTCCTTGTGATCCTTTATCTTTTATCTGTTACTTGTTTCAGTCATTAGACTGCGGCCATGCTGGAGCACCACCTTGAAGAATTTTTTTTTTCTTTCTTCTTTAGTCGAATGAATCGATCCCAGTATTTGCTT
>NC_068999.1:49971471-49973960 GCF_001194135.2 Octopus bimaculoides
TATATATACATATATATATACGACGGTCTTCTTTCAGTTTCCGTTTACCAAATCCACTCACAAGACTTAGGTCGGCCCGAATTTATAGTAGAAGACGCTTAACCAAGGCGCCACGGAGTGGGACTGAACTCCGTGCTATGTGATTGAGAAGCAAGCTTCTTACCACACAGCCACATTTGCATCTATCTATTTTCTCGATGCCTACATTTTCTCCTACAAATGTTCGAACAGAACGAGGGTTGGAGAGTACAAGACAACGAAACCTCATCGCTGAATGATCCTGCAAAAGTCATGAGCACTGTCCCCACACCGTTGAATAAAACCAAAACCAACACCAAAAACAATACATTAACTTTTCTCAACATGGCCGAAACACTATAAAACAAGTTGTAACTTTCTGATGTATTTTAAAAGGAAACATCATAATTTCGGTCATGAAAAGCTAGAAATTGCAGACAATTTTTATGAGCCAGCTTTCAAAATGTTCATAAGAAATATGACATAATAGGTTTCATTATTTCTTCAAAAACATCAAAGTAAGTTTCACAGATTTGATAGAAGCCAGAGTAGAGTCAGGGGGTAAACACATAAAAATTCTGATTGATTTCGTCTTCTGTAGAATGGTTGTAGTAGTTATCGTCGTGGTAGTCATGGTGATGGTGGTGGTTTTGGTGGTGGTGGTGGTGATGGCGGCGGCGGCGTATTGTGTAATTTTCTGTTAAGTATGTATTTTTCCCCCTTCTTCTCTCCGTTAGTTTTTCTATTTTGTGTTTCTGTCATATCAAAATAAACAACTTGAACTGTACGGTTTGCTTTCATTATTGAAGTTGCCCTTGACTTTATACATACATACGAATATAAATAGACATACACACCTACATATACATATACATACATACATATATATATATATATATATATATATATATACGTGTGCGCGCACACACACACATACATATATACACATATATGCATACGTACATAAGTACATCTCTATATAGGAATGTATGTATACATGTACGTACGTATGTATGTGTACATATAGAAATATATACACACACACATAACACAAAAACACAAACACACAGACACACACTCACGTACACATAATAAACACACATATGTCACATCATACCACACATAAAGCAGCAATGATTATCATTAACGACAAGGATAAACTTTACAGGGTTGCCCTCTGCATGGAAAGCTTATTGTGAAGTGCAAGCTAACGTATCAAATATGGTGAGTAGAAACATAGCGCTGAGGTAATTTTTTCTTTTACTCCTTTCGGGATGGAAAACTGGTAATTATGAATCCAAGACAGACAGTTGATGGAACTGGAAGAACGTCAGACCGGAGGCTTTGCAGTGTTTGTTATGGATCTTTGCATTCTGTGTTCAAAATATTGACACAAACTGTGTGGATGGTAGACTCAACACATCGGTCGATTTAGCACTCCTATTCGGCATCCTAGATGCACCAAAGGTAAAGAGGGGAGAAGGCAGAGGAGAGGGAGAGGAAAGGGAAGAAGAAGAAGAAGAAGAAGAAAAAGAAGAAGAAGAAGAAGAAGAAGAAGAAGAAGAAGAAGAAGAAGAAGAAGAAGAAGAAGAAGAAGAAGAAGAAGAAGAAGAAGAAGAAGAAGAACGGACAAAAGAACTGGGATTTTGACATTATTTATCGACCGATCCCGGTAGAATGAAAAGCAGAGTTGAAATTAATCTCAACGGGATATTAGCTTCCTGAGTAGAGAGAGAGATAGAGGGAGAGAGAGAGAGAGAGAGAGAGAGAGAGAGAGAGAGAGAGAGAGAGAGAGAGAGAGAGAGAGAGAGAGAGAGAGAGAGAGAGAGAGAGAGAGAGAGAGAGAGAGAGAGAGAGAGAGAGAGAGAGAGACAGACAGACAGACAGACAGAGAGCCGGTAAGAATACAGCAACGTATTCATTGCGACACTCGAACACTTCATTGCCAAATTCATTGCTATGGAGTGATAAGACTTGATATATAGACAAAGAAACGGGATGGTCACGTTTGAATTACTTTTCCCATCATAGGCACACAGACACACACACAAAAATAATAGCTATTAGAATAATAACAACAATAACAACAACACGTTTATTTACTTAAAACTGCAAATATCATAAAAACTGGGTGGAGTTTCAATGCGACTGCAGAATTTATTTACCGCCGTCGCGAATATTTCAAAGAGACATTTAAAGGCAGGAAACAGGGTGAGGATGTGTGGGGGCAGGGACGTAGCTATATCCGATAACTAAGAAATCGTTTTTGATCCACAATGCATGGCAATATATTCGTATGTTTGTATGGTTTGTGTCATGAACCTGTCTTATATAATTGTATATCACGTTCGTTTTTCTCCCGGCTTCGTAATTACATTGTATCACATATTTGTGTACGTTGTGTACGTGGGTGTGTGTATGTGCATATATATGTGTGTGTGTGTGTGTTTGTTTATATATATATATATATA
>NC_068999.1:49974365-49976146 GCF_001194135.2 Octopus bimaculoides
GTGTGTGTGTGCGTGTGTGTACATGCGTTCTGCATTCTTATTTATTCTTACTATCAAACTGGTTTCTCAATTTCATGGTCTTGATTTTAAAATATCTTGTTTGCCATTTACTCTCATAAATTCACATCTGTGTATAAACACTTACATATAAGTGAGAGTGTATATCAGTGTGTGTGTTTGTGTGTGTGTATGTGTGTATGTGTGTGTGTGTGGGTGTGTGTGTGTGTGTGTGTGTGTGTGTGTGTGTGTGTTGAGTCTATTTTTGTAAATATGTATTCATACATGCGTACACACAAAGCTGTACAAACACTTCCACTTCTCTATACTTCACACACACACGCACGCACACTCATACACATCCTCATGCACACGCACACATGAATACATTCATACACACACACACACACACACACGTACGACAGTTAAGTTACTGAGGACAAAATTAAATTTTTCAAATATTTTCCCTTTCATTTCGTATCTGCGTTGATATGCATACATGTATGTATGTATGTATATAGATGTAAATATGTATGCATGTATGAATATAGATGTAAGTATGTTTGCATGTATGCATGTGTGTATGCCTGCATGTATATATGTATAAATGTATACTTACGTTCATAAGCATGTGTGTACGTATGCGCACACGTATGCATCTATACATGCATGTCATTATATATGTAGATCTACATGTACATACTTATGTACATGCACATGCAGATATGGCTGCATGTCTAACGTATTTAGCAATAGCTGAATGCACATAGCTATGTATTCAAATGCCTATATATTGGGTTGTCCGGGAAGTTCGTGCCGATTTATAGTAACTTACCTTTCGACTTATTTGCCATGAAACCACCTCAATTCTGGGAAGAGGGTATTTTCAAGTTAAAGGAAAGATGGAGACGCATTGTGCAACAAAATGGTTCATATTTGGTTGACTCATTTGTGGGGACACCAGCCTATGACAGGATTGACATCCCAGCGACCGCTGCTGTTACTAGTGGGGGTAAGGTGATACTCTTTTTCAACTGAAGGCACAAGGGCAACATGAAATTATGTATATCGCTCGAGGATGAACGCAACGCCCGACCTGGAATCGAACCCACAGCCTTGTAATCGTGAGCCTAAGCCTCTAACCACCACATCACACACCTTCACACTGATCAAGTAGACATACGAACAAAGACATTGCAACGATAACCAACCAGCCCCTATTTTTCGCAAGCATAATATTTCCTGTGCTACATATTCCAATGAAAGCTCTCTTATTTTTTATAAGACTGTATAGTGTCCTATAGTAACAATGGAAGATTTGGCTGCTAGTTTTAGCAAGTCGAACAACTACATAGAACCGCTTTCGTCAGCTCGAGAAACAAAAGTTTCTGTTAACTGTGCAGGATCATAAGCTTTGTTCTTTTATTTTTATTTTCTTTTTTAAGAAGAAACAGAAATGTGACTTTGTGACCCCTATGCTGATTTACCAAATATCAATGGCACGAAGAAGATGTCTTCGTGTCAAGTTTAAAACCCTACGTGGTTTCTCCCCCTTACCAGAAGACCCTCCAGAAGGCCGGCATATTTATTCATAATGTCAACATTTTAGGTATGAAAACAGGCAGTGCCAGTTCTCAAAGACTTACGCAACAGAAGCAGTTCTTAGAAAGAAATCTTAAACCACATTCTTCCCAAGAATTATAACCATAACATGTCTGCTTCTTGATTTTAATTCGCAAATGTTTTTCCCACCATTGTTTAGCGTAGGTCAATGTTGATGAGTG
>NC_068999.1:49976343-49986343 GCF_001194135.2 Octopus bimaculoides
ATGGTGGTGGTGGCGGTGGTGATGGTGATGGTGGCGGCGGTGGTGATGGCGGTGCCGGTGGAAATGATGATAGTGGTGATGGTGGAGGCAGTTACGGTGATGATGGTAGTGGTGATACTGGTATATATGTGGGTGTGTGTGTGTGTGTGTGTGTGTGTGTGTGTGTGTGTGTGTGTGTGTGTGCTATAGTTCTATTTACATATGTATTTAAATATGTATGCTTGTATGCGTGTTTCGTGTATGTGTTAGCTGTATCAGTGCTTGTTTATCTATGAATATGTGTGTGCATGTGTGTGTGTATGTGTGTTTGTGTGTGTGTGTGTGTGTATGAAACACAAATGAAAATAATGCGTGCCTGTTCATACACACACATGTATATATACATGTGCATATAAGTATAATCACATACACTGGACCCATGCATGCACACACACACACACACACACACACGTGTGTGTGTGTGTTTCTATGTATAAATGTAGTTCAGAAAAAGACACCGATAGAATAAGTACTAGGCTTCCAAGGAATAAGTCCTGGGTCGATTTGTTTCACTAAAACCCTCTAAGGTGGTGCCCCAGCATGGCTGCAGTCCAATGACTGAACCAAATTCAAGAGTAAAATAATATATATGTATATATATATATATATATATATATATATATATATCGATATCGAACGGTGAGGAGTGCTCAACACCGAATTGGTGGATAAATATTCTGTATGTGTGGGATAACAAGGATACCAAGTGTTTCATGCAGTAGAAATCTGTCGAAAATTACCAAGCCTGCCACATGGAACCGTTGGTACTCGTCTCCAACTTGAATCAGAATACTTATATATCATAGTTATCTGTAACTTGATAAAACACAGTGTTTCCTGAGAATCCGTTATTGTTGAACATTTATATGCACTTGGAACATCAGTTTTAATGCTCTAAAGAACCATAATGGTAAAAACGTACGTAGGAACTTAACTATAAACTTGTGTTTATCCTTATTTTTCATATATATATATATATATATATATATATATATATATATATACACTCACACACGTACATAAATACATACATACACATACACAAACACTCACATACTTGCCTACCGTGCTCAATAAAAAAGCCATATACATATTTATGTATATATATATATACATACGTGTGTGTGTGAACCTCAATTCTTTCAAAGTTTGCACAAAATATACAGACCTGAAACAGACATGAAAGACCACACGCAATGAGATTTCTGTGGCCTTCTGACCAATTAATTCAAATATTTATTACTTCTACCAACTGACAGAAATTAATATGCAGATTAATATCAGTATTATTATGCCACAGTTGCAAAATATTTAGAGTTTAATAATCGCAACAAGAAATATAGCAGCAATATTGCTGTCATTGTTAATGAAATAGTGTTTAGTCGATGGCCTTGACACTAATAAATAATTATAATCGAGAAGGGTGATGTAAATAAAAATGGCAGCAATTTACATCTTGAGATCAAATCATGCTGAGAATGGTTTTTGCCATTTATCCCTCTGGTAGCGAGTCAGTACCTGTAATATGTTTGGGTTCGTATAATCGACTATACACTTCCACAATAATTGCTTCTTTGAGCTATGTGTGCTAGTAATCAAAAAGAGCTGTGGACTGACACGATCGTTAAAAGCACCACGTTAAAAGCAAGAAGTTGCTTCGCTGTATTTTTTCCGATCCTAAGCAATCCGAGTTCAAATCCTGCTGAAGTCAATTTTGGCATTCATTCCTCCGAGATCGATAAAATAAAGTACCAGTCAACAAGCGGGGTCTACGGCATTGACTATCCTCCTTGCTGCTCTTTACGTTCTGAGTTCAAATCCGACTGGGGTCAGCTACGAATCCGTTACTACATCACCCTCAGCCCATCTCTTGGTTTTAGTTTCAAATTTTGGTACCAGGCTAGCAGTTTGAGCAACTGTTCTATTTCATTTTCAATAATAATAATAAACCTTTCTACTATACGCACAAGGCCTGGAATTTGTGGGGTAAGTCGATCACATCGACTCCAGTACTTGACTGGTACTTATTTTATCGACCCTCGAAAGGATGAAAGGTAAAGTCGACTCCAGCGGAATTTGAACTCAGAACGTAAGACAGAGGAAATGCTTAACAGCATTTCGCCCGGCTTTCCAACGATTCTGCTGGTTCACTGCCTTAATAATAATAATAATAATAATAATAATAATAATAATAATAATAATGATAATTCCACTTTGTAGACCGGAGGGTCTTTAAGACCACATAGAAATCTAAAATTAAAAAAAAAAGGAACAAGATTGTTACGTATGCAAATATAATTACTGTATTAGGTTGTCTTCTGTGTGCAACCCCGCCATGTTTTATTTTCTACGTATTTACTGTTACCATATTTAGTGATGGCCGATGTTGTTTCTACAGATTTTGTTTCTCCTCAATGTTGTCAGCACAATGTAATCAATAAAAACAGAGTTTAAAGCCGATATTCATTTACAACCAGTTTAACAACGTTTCCTTTTATTCCAATAATATCTTCTCTCTGTTTTTTAATTTAATCATTTTTATGATTTTTTCCTATTTTCTGGGTTTTTCCCTACTCCTGAAACAAATTTAGTTTGTTGCTCGAGTTTCACCACAGATGGTTCTGAATTATTATAAAAGGTTTTATCTTTTTTAAAATTTTCTATATCATTGCTTTTTCATTTTTATTTTGGTCCAACCTAATCGAACCTAAAATAAGTTATTGAAGCACGCTGTATAAACAATACCGTAGAAACGATGCAGTGTCTTAGTAAATCGAAATAGCAACTGAGTTTCATTTCGTTGAATCTAAAACGATTCCCAATTACCAGTCTTCGTTTTGGAAAAAAGAATGAAAGCAACAACATTCTATTATGATACCCTGAAAAAAATCACCTTAGACTTCACGCTTGTATAAGGAACAATTGTCTGAGTGATTTTAGTCTCTTTTCTACAGAAAATAAAATGTCTTTTTTTTTTTGAAGAAGAAGAAGACGAAGAAGAAGAAGAAGAAGAGGGGTATTCATGGCCTGTCATACAATGGGAAGTTAATATTGGTTTCAAATTTTGGCAAAAGGCCAGCAAGTTCAAAGGAGGGGACAGTTGATTACATCGACCCTAGTACTCAACTGGTACTTAATTTATCGACCCCGAAAGGGATGAATGGCAAAGTTGACCTCGGTGGAATTTGAACTCAGAACGTAAAGACGGATGAAATACTGCGAAGCATTTCGCTCGGCGTGCTAACGATTCTTGCAGCGCGCCGTCTTCTTAGGGGAAGTTAATATAGTGAGTTTATAAGGCGACGAGGTGGCAGAATCATTTGCACGCTGGACAAAATGCTTAGCGGGAATTTCGTCTGTCTATACGCTTTGAGTTCAAATTCCGTCGACGTTGACTTTGCCTTTGCCTTTTATCCTTTCGTTGTCGATAAAATAAGTACCAGTTGAGCACTAGGGTCGATGTAATCGACTTAACCCCTCTCCTGAGCTTTCTGACCCTGTGCCAAAGTTAGAAGCCGAAACAGTGAGTTTATTACATCAGTGAGACAGCACTGAGACAGTAAATTTGTAATATAGCAAATGAATGATACGCGGTGATTCCGAGGAGTTTCTCGTCTGGTCCATAATTAATGGTAAACATTGCACTACTAGCCAACGAGATGTCCGTCAATGGGTTCTTATCCCGTAGTCTCTGTTTCCACCAAGGTAGACTGGGTTATTTCTACGTTAATACATCGGATCCAGCCACAATAAAAAAATAAAAAAACCCGAGGGAATGTTAAGTTAGACTCACCACTTGTATTTAAAATCTAGACCGAGTTCATAATTTTGGAGGGTGTTGATTTACAATTTTTCTTGTTAACATTGCATTTGAAGACATACAAGTTAGTGAATGATGTTAGATTTCTCGAAGGAGGCAATGCTTTCAGATAATAATCTTATCTGTTAACTTAGCCTACCATAGATAGATAGATAGATAGATAGATACTTGTATTGCATACATACTAATTCTACGTGGTGGCGAAGGGCACGTGGTGGTGCATGCGGAAGTGTGTGTGTGTGTGTGTGTGTGTTTCGTCGTATGCAAATTATATTTGCTAAATAAGTGAATTTCTCGCGTCAATGCTAAAGAACAAGAAATACTATCTCAAGAAATAAATAACCAGACACTTATCTCAGCAAATTTCATTTATTATCATCGTCGTCGTCGTCGTCGTTGTTGTTGTTGTTGTTGTTGCTGTTGTTGTTGTTGTTGTTGTTGTTGTTGTTGTCGTCGACGTCATTATTGGTTTTTGTTATTGAAGCCTTAGTGGTCAATAAATAAGACATTATTATTATTGTTATTATCATTATTATTATTATTATTATTATTATCACCACTACCACCACCACCACCACCACCACCACCACCACATCATCATCATCATCATCATCATCATCATGACGTTGTTGCTGTTGCTGTTGTCGTTGCTGCTTTTTTTGTTGAAGCCTTGTATCATCATCATCATCATCACCATCATCATTACTATCATCGTCATCTTCATCACCGCTATCAGCATCGTCATCGTCATCATCATCGTCATCATCATCATCAACAACAACAACAACAGTAGCAGCAGCAGCACGATTATTCACTGTAATTTCTATATCAGGCGACGGTTATAGCAAGCATTCTATCAATAAATAATAAAAGCTGTACCAACAACAATACCTACAAGCACCAAAGACATTACACCACCATCAAAAATTACTACAACAACTACTACTACTACTACTACTACTACTACTACTACTACTACTACTACTCTTTGCTATCGCTAATGCCCTCTACTCCATCCACACTAACACAAGAGCTAAATCAGACAACAATACCATCACCTACATGTGAAAGCATACGCCGACCCCCAAACACCGCTTGCTGTCAATATTGTCAGTAAAAACCTTATTAGATTTCATAGTGTGCCTAATGGAGTTTTTAGTGTGTATTTTTGCTTGGAGCAACTTTCAAAGACGATTATAGTAGTTAATATGCTCAAAGCTACCTGGGAAAAACTCTAAAACTTATTAAAAAAACGTAATATTTTTATGAATATGAAAATATTTGGCGTAAGGTTACGTCACTTTTTAGATATGTACAGGAATAGAGTTTTTAGTGTTTCGATGGTGGCACACATGCTAAATATGTGTATAGTGGCAAGACTGATTCTATGGTGTCTGGATTTCAGCTACTTTGACAAGGATTTTTTTTCTTTTGACAGTTTTTTTTTTTTTTCTGATGAGATAAAAATAGCTTTAAATGTAGAAATAACCTGTTAAGGTTAGAAGAGTCGAAACATAGGATCGGAATTTCAAACCCTCTCTTATTGATGTAATTACGGAAAGAAAGAGGGACAGGGCAGAGGCAGAGACAAAGAAAGGAGAGAGGAGAGAAACAGAGACAGAATGAAAGACAGACAAACATAGGATTATGTATGTATAACCGTGTATACATTTATATATACGCATGCTACATACATACTACAGGGTGCGTAAGATATTTGAGGACAGATTATGTTAATAAAAATAGCAGATATATAATAACAGATAACTTTTATTTATTAAAAAAATGCTATGAGGATAAAAGTAAACCTTCTTTTCTCTAATGTTATTCAATAGAATAATAATAATAATAATAATAATAATAATAATAATAATAATAATAATAATAATAATAATAATAATAATAATAATAATAATAATAATAATAATAAGAAGAAGAAGAAGAAGAAGAAGAAGAAGAAGAAGAAGAAGAAGAAGAAGTGAAATAAAGCTAAAAGTAAAAATAATATAAAAATAGTAATTGAGAGCATAAGGGGTTTTAGGTCAATCATTGATTCAGTTCTCACACGTGGTATGATGTACACACACACACACACACACATGTATATATATGTGTAGCTATATATATATATGTGCGTGTAGTTATATATATATATATATATTTGTCTTTTTACCTTGTGCTGTATTGAATACTTGATGTGGTTTTAGAGTCAGGTTTTGATTGCTATTTCAAGCATGGTGGTATCTTTTAGATACCCTTGTTTATAATTTCAAGAATCATTATAACCTATAAAGTTTTTTCTTCCTATGCTGCCACTAGGTTTGATCGCTATTTAAAATAACGACCTTATCTTTATTTCTATAGATATTGTTTATATATATATATATATATATATATATATATATATATATATATATATATATATATATATATTCAGACAGACAAACGGACAAACAAAGATGCGCTTCTGCAGAGATTCCATCTGCCAAATTCACTCACAAGGCATTGGTCGACCTGGGGCTATAGTATAAGACTCTTACCCGAGGTTTCGTGCAGTAGGACTGTAACACGAAACCTCATATCTGCAAAGTGAGCCTCTTAATTACACAGCTACGCCTGCGCCTCGGTAGAATTTCGTTGTTAAAGTAAAAATTTTCAATGGAGAGAAGGAAAATGGAATACGAAATATCGATCCGACCATTTCAAATAGTATAAATGAAATGGTTTTTTGATTGATATTCCAATAGAGTCTTTGAATAAGAAATGACCATCTGGAACACCAACTCACAAACAACGATGATTAGAAAGTTGGTATATTTTGTCAAGAGGAAATTTGGATCCAAATGAAACTGGCATTACTAAAATGAACAATGGCAGCTACTGAAGAAAACTGAAGAATTACATTAAATATCTAAACGTCGGAGACGATTGCTGGTAATAAGATAATCATTATTTTGGTTTAACGTCGTCTTTAGAATTAACAAACACTTTACATTATTTACGTTTATATTAGATCAGTTTGGTCTCCGATCGTCATCGGGTAGCTACGTGTGTACATAGATATTTTATTTATAGATGAAAGAAAATACCGGCATTGGAGAAACCACTATTATTGATAAAACTACAAATACTGGAGAAGCTACAAATATAAAGGACAAAAATATATGAAGAACTATGAGCGCATCCGGAAATAAGAGTCCTGAAGACAACCAGAGAGTGGAGGCGCATGGCTTAATAGTTATGGTGTTGGACTCATGATCATAAGATGGGGGTTTAGATTTGTGAACCGGGCAAGGCGTGGTGTTCTTGAACAAAATTTTTCATATCATTTGAGCCACTCTACTCAGCTGGTAAAAACGAGTAATCCTGCAACGGTCCAGCATCCCGCCTTTTTTTTTTTTCTTTTTTGGAGCTTTAATATTCATGTCTATCTGGGGTTATATTATCTGCTATATCTGGGACTGTTTATCCAATTAGACAGTAGAGAGTGTTTTTGAGGGAGATAACCCACTACGTGTAGCAAGCTGGATGACCACGTAACACTTTCCTTCATTTATCTTCGGCAGCTTCACAACTGTAGGCAGCTGTTAAAAAGAATAAAATAATACCATATTGCAAACCCACACAAACACACACACACACGTGTTTGTGTGTGTGTGTGTATTAACGTTTGCTTTTATCTCAAGCTATATATAACAATAATTTAAGATTAAACTGAACATGATACTCCATACCTTTTAGTAAAATACATATTTATTGATTTTCAGAAGGAAAGAGCTGATATAGATGCTTCGACGTTTCAGTTCGCTCACCGTCATCAAAACGCCATTGAACTAACTGCACAAGCCCGGAATGATCAGTCAGATGACGACAAACCAAGGGAAACTTCGAATCCTTTCCTTAGAAAAATTAATAACTATACATATGTATAGATATGTATGTATGCCGATATGTATGTGTACACCTACATGCATACATACATAGATATGTATCTATGTATGTATATTATGTGTGTGTGTGTGTGTGTGTGTGTGTGTGTGTGTGTGTGTGTGCGCGCGCATAAATCGTCCTTTGCTTATTTCATTGCGCAACTATAAACAAAATGGAAGGCATTATTCGACGCTGAGTTTGCGAAATATGTAATCATACATGTGACGCATGGTAGCATTATATTTATAGGCTGGTTTTATTAATAATATTATATATAATCCATAGACACACTGTTCTATACGCTATATGGTTTCTGTATCCAGCAGCTATATCATGCTGAAAACAACGGTTTTTTGTTTCTTTTATTCTGCATATAATCTCCATAATTTCTACGTGGCTGCATATCCTACAGCAATAGTTTCTTGCATATTTCTTTATATTTCGGTATTCTAAAAACAGGCATCTTTCCCATACAGAGCCCAACCAGAAAAATAACTAGCACAGCGACAAAGAATGATTATATTAACCAGCGAATAAGACAAGCTTTCTCTTTTTTTTTTTACATTTAAATGCATCAAAAATTTACTCTGCATCTAAAGCAGCAGTTATTAATATAGATGGTAAAATCTAGCGCCACTGAGTTGAGAGCCGGTTGACTATAAGTTCATTAGACACAATAATTCTAATCATGGTTTCAAATTTTGGCATAAGGCCCAGTAGTTTCGAGGAGGGCTTAAATCGATTACAACGACTCCAGTATTCACCTGCTACTTATTTTATCGATCCCGAAAGGATGTAAGGCAAAGTCGACCTCGGATGAAATTTGAACGTAGAATGTAAAGACGGACGAAATGCCGCTAAGCATTTCTGTCCCCGGCGTGCTAACGATTCTGACAGCTCTCAGCCCTTAAATGGTTTCAAATTTTTGGCACAGGGCCAGCAAATTCAGGAGAAGAGTAAGTCGATTACATTCACCCCAGTGTTCAACTGGTACTCATTTTATCGACCCCGAAAAGGTGAAAGGTGAAGTCGATCTTGGTGGAATTTGAACTCACGACGTAAAGACGGACGAAATGACGCTGTCAGCTCGCCATCTTAACAGTTGCTGCAAATAATATAAATATTAAGAACGAACCGAATGATCACAAAATGCTAGCAAAAACCGGCGCAAAAGTGCTTACAGTGCGTCTGCAGTTGTGTAGGGAGGTCACGTCATCTCATTAGACTTCCTTCCTCGACATACTTAACATGTGTAACATGACTTTTGTCCTTGGATAGCAACTGTTAATTCTTATTTGCTTACCCTTACAATGCATGAATATAACCATTTCCATCAAACTTTGCTTTTGTTAACATTTACTCAAACCCCAAAGAATCTCTATCAGCACATGGCTATGATGCTCCCCTAAACCCCTGCACATGATTAGAGATGCACATATTGTCAGCCACTAAGGGACATCCTCAAGTGGTTGTGGACAAGTAACTGACAAGCAAATCTGTGGTATTGATCAGAATATCTGCTGCAACGATATTTCTGCATCAGCAAATTAGCGCTGAATATGTCTGAGATGTAATGGAAAACAGGTCATTTTGAAAACATTGTTGTCCAGGTCACAAAAGGAAAGTTTGAAGGGAACAGTAGTCATTTCCTTTGATTCTGAGAGAGAAGCAGATAGGAAATAACACTTACTGACCAAAGACAAAAAAAGAAAAGAAAAATTTTGTTACACTGTGTAATCTTCACTTGATCTATTTGTCTTATTAATTTTCCCTCAAGCATTAGAATTGATTCTCTATACATTTTTATAAGTTATCTCAGGAGATGCCGGTATACGGATAATGAATTTATTATTCGCCTTACAATGTATAATGTCATTCGACTGGTCTATTCTGCGGCGTAAATTCTTTATGCTTTCTTCTAATATTCTTCGGTTGGTAAAATTGATTATTCATGACGGTGTGCTCAACAAATATCTACCAAGTGTTTCTTCACCAAGCGAATACAAGCAGATATTGATATTCCAATATGGGTTTTCACATTTTAATACAATCCCCCAACGATATGATCAATAACTTTCACAATGCGAAGGGTTTGATCTTTTCCCTACTCTCATGAAAAAAAAAAAAGAAGAACACTCTCGTATTTAATGCTAGCTTTGAGAAGCTGGGAAAATTGTTTCCAAACTGTTATTGTAAAATGTCTTTCAGTTG
>NC_068999.1:49992133-49994414 GCF_001194135.2 Octopus bimaculoides
GTGGTGGTGGTGGTGGTGGTGGTGGTAGTGGGTTTATTTGATACATAGTATGGTGATGTTACTGGTGATTGTGACTATGATGATGTTAGTTAAGTCGGTAATGTTGGTGCTACTACTGCTGCTGCGAATGATGATGATAAGGATGGTGATGATGATGATGACAATGATGACGATGGTGCTGGTGCTGGTGGTGGGGCTGGTGGTGCTGGTGGAGATGTCGATGACGGCTACGGTGACTGTAATACATTTAAAAACGTTCGGGTTATTCGCAGTTCTCACCTGCTCGAGACGGTGCAATCGCCATTAACACGATAAGCGATTATTTCCATTTCCTGCTGCAGCTGCTATTGATGTTGTTGTTCTTCTTCTTCTTGTTCTTGTTCTTGTTCTTGTTTTTTGTTCTTGTTGACGACGACGGTAGCGACGATGATGGAGATGGTGATAATGAAGACCATGATAGTGATGGTGATGATGATGATGGCGACGACGACGACGACGACGACGACGACTATGATAGTAGTGGTGTATGGGTGGTGGTGATGGAAGTGGTAGCGGTCAGTCTGGTAATCGAGCCCACGATCCGGCGATCGTGAGTGCAACGCACTATCCACTTGGCTACGCGTCTTCCTGTTGATAAAATAAAGTAGCAGTCAAATACTGCAATCGATTTAATATTCTCCCTTAAAATTGCTGGCCTTGTGCCAAAATTAGAAAGAATATTTAGCTCCATAGACGTTAATTTAAGGCGTAGGTAATCTCGTTGATCGAAACTGAATATTGATCGTCAAACTGACAGAAGACTCATTAAATAAAAATATTTAAAAAATACAGACAAAAGTTGAGGCTCGAGAAAATGGCGAGATAACACTGTTACGATTTTATAATTTTATTTTATGTTTTTTGGTTAATGTTATTTCCTATTTGTTTCTATCTAGAAATCAAATTAAATGACTACTGTTCCCTCCAAACTGCCTTCGTGACCTTGACATCAATGTTTTGAAACTGGCAGCTTTTCCATTACATTTCAGACAGATTTAGCGCTGAGTTGCTGACGCAGAAATATCGTTATAGCAAATATTCTACTCAGTACCATAGATTTGCTTGTCAGTTGCTTGGCCTTAACCAGTTGAGCGTGTACTTTAGTGGCTGACAATATGTGCATCTCTGATCATGTGCAAGAGTAGTAGAAGAGCATCGTAGCCATGTGTTGAGAGGGATTCTTTGGGGGTTTGAATAAATATAACAAAAGCAAAGTTTGAAGAAAATATTAGTTATTTTTCATACTTTCTAGGAGTAAGCAAATAGGAAATACGAGTTGCTACCCAAGGACAAAGATAGTGTTACACAGGGTAATTAGAGAATCGAGACTTTTCGTACTAAGTCTGCTCGGCCAAGACTAACCACAGGCTGTATAACGATAGCAACCATAACCTTAACCACAACGACTATAGAATAAACACTGACCTCAAAATCTCGACCATAACTTGCCTGTTTCCTAACAATTACTGCGTCAAATGTCACGCTCCGGTGTCTATTTAAAAGAGTGTCGTGTTAAAAATTTGCTAAACTGGCGATCGGGATGTGAAAACCTATCTCGTTGTCGAGTCTATATCAAATACACTATGTCGTCTTTCTAGTCTATACAAGAACAATAGGTTGGCTTGTTTGGAAAAAAAAAAAAAAAAAAAAAAAAAAAAAAGCAACTGAATTTTTTGTAACTGAATACTTTGCTTATATTTGACTATGCAACCTTAACTATGCAACTAGAATTCATTGTAACTCGGCCTCGCTTCGCTAATTTTCTCCTTCAACAAAGAATCTGAGGTGGTTTTCTTCCATAGCCGACAGCTTTCCACTGGTGTCGTTTGGTATTGTAGTCTTTGTAGTTTGGGTAGCAGTTGTTGTTGGAGTAGTTTTTTGTCAAAGTTGTTGTTGTAGTTAGAGCAGTGTTTACTGCAGTTCTCGTTGCTGCTGCTGTTATGAGTAGTTTTTGTTAGAGTTTTGTTGTTGTTGTTGTTGTTTAGCCCCGAGATCAGTTCAGATTAAGCAAGCTTGTGATAATTGTGCTGCAACCCGATTGTTCTATCTTGTTTTATTATTTTTTTTAGATACAGTTTATCAAGAAATATATTATTTAAAAAAGTAGTAGAGCGGTGTGATTTTGAGGAAGACCCGGCTATTTTTTCATGTAAGCAAGCGACCATGAAATAACTTCGTTTTTAGTTCTATACTATTGTTGCTGTTGTTGTTGTTGTTGTTGTTGTTGTTGTTGGTGGTGGTG
>NC_068999.1:49994600-49995862 GCF_001194135.2 Octopus bimaculoides
GTGGTGGTGGTGGTGGTGGTGGTGGTGGTTTTGTTAATTATGATAATGATGACGATGTCAAATTTGGCTTTGAACAGCAACAATAATAGCTGCTGCTGTTGTTGTTGTTGTTGATGTTGTTGTTGTTGTTGTTGTTGCTGCTGCTGTTGTTGTTGTTGTTGTTGTTGTTGTTGTTGTTGTTGAGTTCCAGATCAAGTCTAATCGAACCGACTTATTTTCAAAAGCTTTCCAACTGTGTCTAACCCGGCTTTTCAGATTTCATGAATGTCTACATTCTTCATTATATAATGCATCCAATCTTATTATATATTTTAGGAACGGTGCGGATTGCAATTTGAGAGAGAATTGACTGTAACTCATGGTAGATCGGGAGACTACGTGAAAGCTTTCTCGTTGTCTTGATTGTTATGGAAATACCGTATTTACTCGTGTCTAAGATGCATCCCTAATTTAGCATTAGATTTTGGTACATTCTTTACCATTCATAGTGGCTATGTCACGTTGAATGGAGCGGTTCTCGTCCGATCGCCGAAGTTAAGCAACGTCGAGCCTAGTTAGTACTTACATGGGTGATTGCTTGGGAAAAACCTAGGCGCTGTAGGCATCTCATTTTTCGAAGGTGGTGTCCCAGCATGACCACAGTCTAATTACTGAAACAAGTAAAAGTAAAAGAATTAGATTTGCCCCGTGTATCAATCGTCCCATAAGTTTCTTAGTTAAAATCAAGTATAAAATTGTGTGATTTATACACGAATAAATACGGTAATTGAATATATTATACACGAATAAATACGGTAATTGAATATCTCTTTCTCTTTTACTCTTTTACTTGTTTCATTTATTACCGGTAATTATAAGCAATTTATTGCATCCACATTCGATATAAACATCCCTTAGGCGATTATTCCCCCAATAGATGGCAACACATGTTTTGTAAACATACATACCGTTTTGAGCGAGTTTTGAGCCTACATTGAGTGTATTGGACTCAGGGGATTTTTAAAGTCATTTTAGGGTAAAAAAAAAAAAAACAAGGAGCGTCATATAGACCATGAAATACGGTACATATATAGATCGCTGACCACGACATTAAAAATTTTTTTCTCCTTGTTTTTCTCCTTTTCTTTCTGTTGAAGAGCGTAGCTCGAAACGTTAAAGACTTTCCTATTCCCGAGCGTTAAACTAATACATCCTTTTGTTGTTTACACCACCTGTCCTCGTCTGTTGTTGTTTTTTTTCGTAAATTCTCCCATATATATATA
>NC_068999.1:49996044-49996589 GCF_001194135.2 Octopus bimaculoides
GTGTGTGTGTGTGTGTGTGTGTGTGTGTGTGTGTGTGTGTGTGTGTGTATGGTTGAAAACCATGTGAAGTAAACAGAAAATATGTGATATAATATAATAAAAATAGTGTTACATTGAAATATACGAAGTTCCAGAAGAAATTGAAAACCAGCAGAAGACAGAATTATCTTAATGGTTTGTGGCAAAATGCCAAAGATTCCGTGAAATAAAAACCATTTTCGAGATATTACAGTCCTCTTTCAAATATGAACTATTTCATATAGCTTGTAGAGAAATATGAGATGGTGGGAGTGCGGGGGATAGAATGGTGAGTAGAAGAGAAAGGAGGGAGGGAGGAGGAGGAGTTTGAACAGGAACAGATGGGGTGATGATGATGATGATGATGATGATGATGATCATGATGATGATCACGATCATGATGATCATGATCAGGAATGCGTTAATGAGGCTAATGATTGTGATGGTCATGATGATGATTGCGGTGGTGATGGTGGTGATGGTGGTGGTGGTGGTGGTGGTGGTGGTGGTGACGATACTGCTGCTGG
>NC_068999.1:49996888-49998426 GCF_001194135.2 Octopus bimaculoides
TGATGATGATGATGATGATGATGATGATGATGATGATGATGATGTTGATGCTGATGGCGATGACGATGATGATGATGATGATGATGATGGCGATGACGATGATGACGACGATGATATCATCGTCATCATCATCATCGTCATCATCATCATCATCACCATCATCATCATCATCATCATCACCAGCACCATCAACGATGGTAATATGAACATGAAATCATAAGCTTTCAGCTCTTAGTGACAGAAAAAACTAATATTAAGATATAAAACCAAAAAAAAATAAGGAAAAGAAAAGTGAGTTTCTGGGGCTTTTTTTTCTGTAATGATGCATGGAGTAGTATGTGATTCGATATTCGTTTTGGACCATTATCACTTTACTTTAGCATTATCTTGGCGCCGAAGATTAGGTCTTTGGATTCGTATATGCCCTATTACTAATAATGGTTTTAAATTTTGGCACATTGGCCGGCAAGTTCGATGAAGGGGTCAAGTCGATTACATAGCCATCAGTGATCAACTGGTACTTAATTTATCAACCCCCGAAAAGATAAAAGGCAAAATCGACCTTGGCGGAATTTGAACTCAGAACATAAAGACGGAAGAAATGCTGCTTAAACATTTTGCCTGACGTGCTAACGATTCTGCCAGCTCGCCCCTGTACCTTTCCATCAATAATAGCGTATGCTGATTCATTTCCAGACACTCTCTTGTCTGCCCTCGGATCATATATTTTTCTTTTGATACACCACCAAAGGTCTTATCCGGCATTTCCAGAAATTGTATGCAATGGCATACAATAAGTTGTACTTTGGTCGGCCCGAGGTTGTAGTAGAAGACACTTACCCAAGGTGCCATGCAGTGGGACTGAACCTGGAACCATGTGGTTGGTAAGCAAGCTTCCTGCCACACAGGAATTGTATAAAATTGTTAAAATATTTTATATTCTAGAAGTATTCGAATATATTCTAGTATATTCTAGAAGTATAACCAGCTGATTGGACAGGGAACCCGAAAGGTCATATTGATTCCAGTTGAGAACCACTGCTTTAAATAAAGGGTAAAACCCTAAAAATAACCAACAATAACCCTAAAAAAAACAAAACAACATGACATTCCAGCTGTAGCCAAGTCGTTTTCTTTTTACAGGCATAGTATATCATGGACTATATTTTTCAATCTTCTCTAAGACTATTGCGTGTGACTTAGCTGCTGTCTCTTGCAGATTGAACGACAGCATAGTGGGACTGTTGCTTCTGTATAGAAGGCTAAAAAAAAAAAACTTGCTATACTACCTCCCCTTTTGCAGTGCAGTGGACTCGGCTAGTGAAATTCAAGGGTCTTTAGCGGTAATGTGCAGGATCATCCTTCAACTGATAATCTCCAAGAAAACTCGTAGCATTAAGAAACATTCACACACACACACAAATATACATCTATGCATCACACGCACGCACGCACAGACACGCACACACATACACACAACCATACAAATCGCGTCCACGTTATATATATATAGCCATACACACACATACACACGAGAT
>NC_068999.1:49998983-50004033 GCF_001194135.2 Octopus bimaculoides
TATATATATATATATATATATATTCACACACACACATATACACACCCACACACGCGCGCGCACACACATTTATATATACATTTGCGTGTATGTGTATTTGTGCGTGAACGTGTGTGTAAAGAAATATACTTACATACACACACTTTATACACACACTTTATACACACACTTTACACATACTTCTGTATCTACACAAACCATTCGGTTCAACAGTTGGTGTTATGTTTTCACTCAGATAAGGGAATATCTTCTGTTTACACAGAACCAATTAACATTTCGAACTTAGGGACCGGAAATAGAATTATGAATTGGTTTTTGGGAAGGCGTGCCGT
Source organism: Octopus bimaculoides (assembly GCF_001194135.2). NCBI lineage: Eukaryota > Metazoa > Mollusca > Cephalopoda > Octopoda > Octopodidae > Octopus > Octopus bimaculoides. The sequence continues at coordinate 49,999,316 of NC_068999.1, forward strand.
ACTGCTTGTTGTAATTGTTGTTATATTGGTAGCCATTGTCGTTGCTGTTGCAAATCTTTTTGTTCTCCTATTGTTTTCCGAATCTCCTCTTACCCCTCCTCCCTTCCTCTCCTTCTCCTTCTCTTCCGCCTCCTCCTCTTCCATCTCCTCTTCTTACTCCCACCGTTCTTTAGTCCGGTTCGTTGTTGTTGGCACTCCGTCGCTTACGACGTCGAGGGTTCCAGTTGATCCGATCAATGGAACAGCCTGCTCGTGAAATTAACATGCAAGTGGCTGAGCACTCCACAGACACGTTTACAAAGTGTGACAAGTCTGACCCTTTGAAATACAGGTGCTACTCGTTTTTGCCAGCAGAGTGGAGTGGAATGGGGTGGAATGGAGTGGAATGGAGTGAAGTGGAGCTACGTGAAATAAAGTGCATTGCCCAAGGAGACAATGCGTCCCCAGGAATTGAACTCACGATCTTGCGATAGTGAGCTGAATACCCTAACCATTAAACCACGCGCCTTCACTACAACTCATCTATAACACAAATTTTAACAACACAGGCGTAGGCGTGGCTGTGTGGTAAGAAGCTTATTTTCCAACCACATGATTCCGGGTTCATTCCTACTGTGTGTGTGTGGCACCTTGGGCAAGTGTCTTCAACTATAGCCTGGGGCTGACCAAAGCCTTGTGAGTGGATTTGGCAGACGAAAACTGAAAGAAGCCTGTCGTGTATATATATATACATGCATACATGTTTGCATACATACATGCTTGCATACATACATACATATACACACACATATATACAAACATGTATATGTGCTCACATACAAAATTACATGCATACGCACACACATACACACGTACATACATACACACACATACATTCATACATACCAATACACATATACACATATGAACATGCGAACATGCATGCATACATACATAAATACATACATACATACATACATACATACATACATACATAAATACATACATACATACATAAATACATACATACATGCATATACACACAGAAATATAATCTGAAGATTACAAAAAATTTCCAAGTCTGACATTGGATTATTCATACTGTATCAGACCGGAAACCGAATACTTTATACTTAATACTCGTATCAAAACAACATCCGATCCTATTATACCGCTCGGTGTATGGGCTTTTCAGCCGCTTTACACCGGAAGTTCGTCTGCGTTCGTTGAAATGTGCTACCGCGGAGATAGATTTGCGGCTAATTTATCTATACCAGTGTGTATGTTGAATTTTATTTGTGTATCAGTGTGTGTTTGTGTGCGATGCGTGTGAAAGTGTGTACGTAGAGTATTTACATTTTTAAAGTGTGTAAAAGAGATCTGTTAATAAAGAGCGGGTGAATCCGGATGGTGGGTATTTTGTATGTATATATATATGTGTGTGTGTGTGTGCGTGTGTGCGTGTGTGTATGCTGTGTCTTGCGTATGTATGTGCATATATATATATATATATATATATATATATATATATATATATGTATGTATATACATATGTATGTATATGTGTATAAATAAATATATACGCATATGCATATACATATAAATGTGTGTGTGTGTGTGTGTGTGTGTGTGCGTGCGTGCGTGTGCGTGTGCGTGTGTGTGCTTAGATCTGCGTGAGTGTAAGTTAAGTAAAAGTACATGCAACTTTAATAATGCAATATTTAAGCATTAGTATTTTAGAAATCTACCAGTGTATATTATCTGTACATCTGTACATCACACACACACACAACCACTCACATATATACATGCATGCAAGCATACATACATACATACATACATACATACATACATACATACGTACATACATGATGATGGCCGTCCACTCGTGACCGAGGAAGACCATTGCCGACCTTCAGGAACATTGTGCGCTCTAGGACTAGCTTATATTTTGCATTTGCGGCTCCACATGCAAAAACTCTCCGTTAAAATGGAAAGCACTGATCCTGTGCTTATTTCCAGTTCATAAGTAATTTCCTGGATTGTTACACGACGGTCTACCATGTGTGTTATGGTTTCAGCAGAAGGAGGAAAAGGATCTTGTGCAGAACTTATGATGTTTCTCAAGGTCCGCAGAAATAGTGAGGGTGGAAAAAAAAAAAGGATATCCTCAAATCGGAGATCTGGGTTGAATATTTACAACAGAGTGAACTCTTCCACTTAAGGTACTCAAAGACTAGGTGGTGGTTTTAGATCTGACAGCAAAATAAATCGACGCCCCGTCTAGGCCACGCAGGATTTTGAACTCAGAAAGCCGTAACAAATACTGAAAGGATCTCGTTCGGCCACGCTAACTATTCTATCAGTTCACCACGAAAAACTAGTACTTTATTCATCGACCACAAAAAAGATAAAAGACAAACTTGACAACAGCTGGGCTTGAACTCAAAAACGCAGTGAGTCGGAATAAACACTGCAAAAGCATTTCATCCAACATTCTAACGAGTCAGTCATTTTACAGCTAATGAAATCAAATTTTCATGCATCGATTAGACGCTACTCAATAATGTTAAGGCCGCTTGTAAGTCAACTTAATAGCTTCAAGGCCGCTTAGATGTTAATTTAATAGCTTCAAGGCCGCTTAGATGTTAAATTAATAGATTCAGGGCTGCTTTAGATGTTAACTAAATATCTCCAAGGCCGCTTACATATTATTAACTTAATAAATTCAAGGCCACAGTTAATCGATATTTCGATATTTCTGTATTGATTTCTATCTTTTTCATAGCCACGAATGTTTTAAAGATTGCTAGTATTCATTTTTATCGAATCCAAACAGGAATGAAAAGCAAAATCAATGCTGGCGATATTTGAACTCTGAACGTAAAGAAATGTGACTAAATATTGATTTCAAATTTCGGCACAAGGCCAGCAATTTCGGAGAAGGAACTAAGTCGGTTACATCAACCCCAGTGCTCGACATGTTCTTATTTTATCGGCCTCGAAAGGCTGAGAGGCGAAGTCAAATTCGACGGAATTTGAACTCAGAACGCAAAGACGGACGAAATGCAGCTAAGCATTTTTGCCCGGCGCGCTAACGATTCTGTCAGCTTACTACCCTGGATCCGACTGCTTTCAAAGTTTGGCACAAGGTCACCAATTTCGAGGAAGAGGGTAAGTCGATTACATTGACCCCAGTGCAATCATACTGGAGAACCACTTTAAAAGGTGGCTACGAATATTACTTGTAAATACAACTACTGCGTTGATCTCTTATAAAGATTTTAGAACTAGCATTCTTATTTGAGACCACTGCTGAGATGCTTCCGAAAAAAGAAAAACCGTTGGAAAACCGATTATAGCAGCGACTCCATCTAAGAATATCTGAAGAAGGAATTGTATTCCGAAATATCATCGGACTATGGATAACTAAATTACAACAGCTATATAGTCCATTTTTTGTATTATAGTGCGTTATTGTACCATTCAAAACTTTTTATTCTTTACAAGCAATACACAATGCTTCAAGCGAACTACAGTACTCTCATATATATATATACATACATACATATGGTGGGTTTCTTTCAGTTACCGTCTATCAACTCCACTCCAAGGGTTTCGTTGTCTCAAAGCTATAGCAGAAGACACTTGTTGCTCAGTATGGCTGAACGCAAGACCACGTGATTATGAAGCAAGCTTCTAAGCCATACATAACTAGGCAAACAAAAAAAAAAATTAGGAAAAAACCTACCAATTACCCACAAAACGAAGACGGGCGTTTTCACCCTAACCTCTATTTCTCTTGCCATAAAGCTTTGTCGAATTAAGTAATGAAATCTTACCCTATCCAGTAATATACCTTCAACGTAACGCTTCGTCATGAGCTTATTGTTTCTCGTTCTTGTAAATATTATGTAAATAGATATATGTGAATATATATATATATATATATATATATATATACGCGTATCAATATCTGGGTTTCCGCACTACTGCTCTCTCCCACTCTCTCTCTCTCTCTCTCTCTCTATCTATCTATCTATCTATCTATCTATCGCTTACTCTGTCTCTGTCTCTCGCTCACAATGTATATAGATAGATAAACATATATATATGTGTGGTAAGTAGCTTGCTTACCAACCACATGGTTACGAGTTCAGTCCCAGTTGTGTACTGAGGTCGTTCTAATCGACTGGCCCCCTCCCCCAAAAGTTCGGGTCTTGTGCCTGGAGTAGAAAAGAATAATAATGACACTGACTTGATTTATTTATTACTGATTAGCAGAAAAGTTTAGAAAAATATTTGTTTTTTTTATTTATTTATTTATTTATTTTTTGTCTTAACGATATTTCTTAATGACATTTCTTAATTACATTTCACTTATGTGTTTATTTCTGTTTTCCTTATCTTTCTTTTTTAGTTGTTGATTTTGTTTTTGTTTTCCTTTCTCCATTGATTGTTCTGTTTGTTTGTTGTGTTTTTCTTAATTTTCTACTTGCCTGATGGGAAGTTAACTTATCAACAACAACATAGGGGGGCAAATGCTTATTGCGTACACCCACAAGCGATAAGAAGAGAATGTACACACACACACACACACACACACACACACACATGCTCACGCGCGCGCACACACGCATGCTTACACACAGACACACACAGACACACACACATGCAGACACATACACACACATATAGACACACACTTCCATATATATATATATATATATATATAATAC
>NC_068999.1:50004962-50007969 GCF_001194135.2 Octopus bimaculoides
CACACACACACACACACACACACACACACACACACACACACACACGCATGCACATACGCACACACCACTCCAAACAGCAGTCGATTTCCGCCCTTCTATTCAAGCTCAATTTTGTGTTATTCAAACCAGTAAACCAGATACTTATAATTTAATGGTATTTTCCCGCACCTTCCAACCCCTTTATTTCTCATAAAAATGAAATATATAAAATGAAGTAATCCCCTACGGCGAACGCCACTGGAAGTAAGGAGACAACTTCTTACATATTCGCTTAAATTGCTCAACAACACAACAGCTAAACCTTTATACAACCTCGCTTCCGTCTTTGCAAAATAATAATAATAATAATAATAATAATAATAATAATAATAATAATAATAATAATAATAATAAAGAGGAGGAGAAGGAGATTGAGAGAGGAGAAGGATTAAAAAAGCATGGTGAGCACATGTGACAAATGTATAAACCGGAAGTTGTTTTTCCCCCTTTTTTACAAAATGGATTCAGTCAGAGATTTCTTTTTAGCAACACAAGAGATGCTTAAGGTTTACTCAAGGGGACGATTTGAGTGAAATTATTCTTGAAGAAATAGTAGGTTTATTGTCCCCAAACGGTGAAAACAAAAAAGAATTGTTAGCGTTCTCTCTGTGAGTCTGTCAAACTTTTATGGTTTTGTGGTGATGTACAGGAGATCAAAAGATGGAAACAAAAATATTAATGACGCATTACGCATCTTTTATTTTTATCTTTTACTTGTTTCAGTCATTGGATTGCGGCCATGCAGGGATACCGCCTCGAAAGGTTTTAGTCGAACGAATAGACCCCAGTACTTATACACACACACACACACACACACACACTTTCGTGTTTTCATCCAAAGTGGAGAGTGTACCAACGTTCCCATGTACCACCACCACCACCAAGAAACATACATTATTCTGTAATACATACGAGTTAAGCAATAATTTCTTCTTAACCATCTTCCAGAATTAGTCTGGTGGTTTTCATTTCATTGATTTTACTGGCATTATTTGAAATGCTCTTCACAGAATCGTAACATCGCTCAATTGAATTCAGTTTTATTTGGAATAGGGAACAAGTCCAAATGTGAGTGTGTATGTGTGCACTCTCGTATGTATGGGCATGTGTATGGTGTTCTACAATAGAATTAATCTATATAATAAAATGCAGTTAGACAATTGAATGGCTTTCCTCAGAAGTCCCTTTCGGCTGACAGTTTCCGATGTGAACAATGATACTAAAACTAGTGTAAATTTATAACTAGTGTAAATTTATAACGAGGCCTTCGTGTTTCTTTATTGCTATTCTTTTCGTTCATCAAAATTTATTGCAATCCACTTCAAGTAATTGTAGCATTCCGTATACTTTGCTGCCATTATTCAAACAACATATTCATTTCTTTGAGTTAAATGAATATAGTACACAATCCGGAATTAAAAAAAAGTAAAGTTACCTTCTCGAATCATATAGATTCATAACGAACGGTTTCCAGTTTTCTATGGCGCATATATTCCCCACATGGACGTGAGTGAGTGAGCGACGAGAGAGGAATTTACGCGTACTTACAAGACAACAGAGTTGTAAAAACAAGCGTGAAAACACTAGTAAACCGCTCAGATACAAACAATTTTAAAACAATACAAAAGCCCGTAAACAAGCAATACATATCTCTCCACAAAATTTCCTTGCGGTTTATAGAAGTGCCGTCGCCATGATATCTGGTTCCACATCACCATAAAGAATGGAAGTAATATATTGAAGGGGACGAAGGAAGCTAGGATAGTAAGAATCACAGATTCATCATTTGAGACGTGTCTGAGATAGCAAGAATTATGGGGATACTGTTGGGGTTAAAATAACCTGTTCTTCTTATCTTCGTGAAATCTTGAGTTTCTGTCACCGTTCATGTATATGTGTGTGTATGAATGTGTAAGCGTGTGCGTGTCTGAATGTGTGTGTGTATGTGTGTGTATGTGCACATATATATATATATATATATATATATATATATATATATATATATATATATATATATGCATATATACATACAGAAAACTTATATATGCATGCATATGCATGAATTGTGCGTGTGTGTGTGCCTGGATGGGATGGTGCGTGTGTGTGTTTATGCATGTGTGTATGTACGTATGTAAGTATAGCGGATGCGTGTGATAGATGGAGAAAGATAGAGAGAGAAAGTGTGTGTGTGTGTGTGACAGACAGACAGACAGATATATGAAGATTAAGAGAAAGAAACAGAGAAAGGGAGAGAGTAATAGTGAGAGAGAAAGAGAAAGACACAGATAAAGAGAAAGAGAAAGAGTAAGAGAGAGAAAGACAGAGAGAGAGAGAGAGCGAAACAGAATGAGAGAAAGAGACACAGAGACACAGACAGACAGGGGTGGAACGAACACAGATACATATACATAAATACATACATACATACATATATACGACGGGTTTCTTTCAGTTTCCGTCTACCAAATCTACTCACAAGGCTGTGGTTGGCCCGAGGCTATAGTAGAAGACACTTGCCCAAGGTGCCACGCAGTGGGACTGAACACGGAACCATGTGGTTAGCTTCTTAACACACAGCCACGCTTGCGCCTACATATACATATATATTTGCATACATATCATACATGCATACATACACATACATACATACATACAGACAGACAGACAGACATACGTACGCACGTGCATGCATACATACAAATATATATACATACCGACAGACAGCTAGACATGAACACACACACACACATATGAAGTTATAAGGTCTCAAGTTTCGTGTACTACACTTCTGAAACATGCAAATAGCCGGAATGATGTTCGTACACAGGCACCACACACACTGTCACTCACATTCTCTGTCTGTCTGTCTGTCTGTCTGTCTGTCTCTGTCTCTCTCTCTCTCTCTCTCTCTCTCTCTCTCTCTCTCTCTCTCTCTCTCCCTCTCTCTTACACACACACACACGTTTCC
>NC_068999.1:50009465-50016342 GCF_001194135.2 Octopus bimaculoides
ATATATATATATATATATACTCTTACTTGTTTCAGTCATTTGACTGTGGCCATGCTGGAGCGCTGCCTTAAGTACTTTTAGTCGGAGAAATCGTCCCCGGGAGTATTTCTTTGAAAACCTAGTACTTATTCTATCGGTCTCTTTTACCGATTCGCTAGATTACGGGGACATAACACACCAGCATGGGTTGTCAAGCGATGGCACATACATACATACAGACAGACAGGTACAAATACATACATATAAATGCATGCACATATATAAAAATGTACATTTGTACATGTACATATTACACTTGTGTGTCTATTGGTGCTGTGCAAAATGACCTTCCCAAAATACACGATGTATGTGTATGTGCGCGTGATCTGACCAAGATACTTTCATGGAATGTGACCAAATGAGGTTTATTTTTCAACATAGTCCCTCCTTCAGTGCACACATTTCTTCCATCGGTGTTGCAGTGCTTGCATCCCATTGATGGAAATTTGACGACTGATGTTGGTGTGTTTATGTCCCCGCAACTTGGTGGTCCGGCAAACGAGTCCGCTAGAATAAGTAATAGGCTTACAAAGAATAAGTCCTGGAGTCAATTTGTTATACTAAAGGCGGTGCTCAAGCATGGCCGCAGTCAAATGAGTGAAACAAGTAAAAGATTGAAAGAATATATATATATATATAAACTCTAGATCCAAACGAATGGCAGGCTGCAATTCGTTTGGATCTAGTGTCTGTAGGCGAAAGTGCAGTAAGTGTAGTGAGTGTACTCATGAGTGACCTTAATGACTCATTGCGCATTCAGTCAGCCATTTGTGAGTGTATGCATAACTGGAGAACAAATCCGTGTTTAGTTGAGTGAGTACGTATTTTCCCTTACATATTGTTTGTACACGATAGCGCTATCTCTGATCTGACGTTGGTGCTTACAGTGTTCAAACGCCTGATTCTCTCGAATCCTGTTAATTTTATATATATATACAGAGAGAGAGAGAGAGGGGGAGGGAGAGAGAGAGGGGGGTAGATAGATAGATAGATAGATAGATAGATAGATAGATAGATAGATAGATATGTATGTATACATATGTGTTTGAAAGTGTTTCGGTACCAAAAACACTACATAAAACATAAATGAAAAGGACTAGTATACTTTCCTGCCTCATGGCAGTCATCAATGACTGCCATGAGGCAGGAAAGTATACTAGTCCTTATATATTTAATACTCAATATTTAATACTCAATGAATACCAGTTGATCAATCGATTCGATGTAATCGACTTACCCCCACCCTCCCCACCTCACCCGTGAAATTACTGACCTCGACTCAAAATTTGAAACGAATGTTATGCTGCTCCTCTTTACAACTCATCGCTTCTCATTTCTCGCTGACGAGATCTAAATTTTCTCAAACTTAACCATTTTCGTTTTCGCTTTTCTTTCCAATTTGTTTACCATACTCTTAGAATGTATTTGTTTCAATTTCTCAGAAGCCTTATATATACATTATCTATATATACATTATCTATAGCCTCGTTAAAATTTCACTATCAGGCTCTGGGCTTAGTCTGTAATCAATTATTCTTATTTGTTATAGTTTTATCTAATGAAATCAATTTGCTTTCAGTTTCTTAGAAACCTTACACATATATAATATATACTCTAAGCTATCTACAAACATTGGCTATACTTTATACTAATTTACCGTAGTTTACTGTTAACTCTTCAAATTATTTCTTTGCATCAATTCTAATTAGTGTTCAACTTTTCCTACCTAAAACTAACAGCAAAAACAACATCAATAATAATAATAATAATAATAATAATTAATTCGTTTTATTGGCCACAAGGGCTAATATCAATTAAAAACATGTAAGGACAAAGACAGGACGATGGTTACAAAAGGTTTTGTCCGAAAAGGTAGGAAAGTTCGTCTAAACAGAGGAAGAAAACGGAGAAAGATATAACAAAATAATAATAATCCTTTCAGATTCGTCCCATACGCGATAACAGCTGTTTGACATAATTCAACAAGTCAGCAATATGTGGACACTGCACGAGTTGCGTGCAGGACAGTTTTGTCGCTCTGTTCGCATCTCAGACTGTCCCGCCTGGCAGCGCTTCCGAGCCTGTATAGTTTATTTCTAACCGGCAGTGCTCCTCAGTAGCACTATCAGGTGAGGGATTTGTGGAAGTTATCCATGGTAGCACCAAGTCTGAAAGTCCTCCGAGACACATCACTTAGTTCATCCTCGTCGACGCATAGAGTTTCCAACAATTATAAATCTTTAACAACTACTTTCCCATATTATGACCCGGTACCTCTTCTTTCTATTTAACGGTTAATTGCAGCTAAAAGTCATTAATATTCAAAATTCCTGTAAGCTTTCTCGTATATGGCCACGACCGATATCTTAAACTGTAGCCGTTTTTAGACTAGTGCCCTCTCTCTCTCTCTCTCTCTCTCTCTCTCTCTCTCTCTCTCTCTCTCTCTCTCTCTCTCTCTCTCTCTTTCTCTCGCTTTGTCTCCTCGCTCTCTTCTCTCTCTTTCTCTCTCTCGCAATTGATACACACACACATGCATTCTCTTAGCTTTCCTCTCTTTCTCACCCTTCACATCTGCCATATATAAGCATGCCAAGACACCTCTCTCTGTAAATCAATTCCTCTCAGTCACTATAACCAGTCACCCTTATGGCCGTTATGCATAAATGCTTCTTTAGTTCAAGGCCCTCTTTACGATGTAGCCATGACGATACTTATTATTTTATATACGGTTGGCTTCCGTTATACAATCAAATTTGCCTTTGAAAAGATACAAGTATGCATTGAAGCAATAGTCCGTCAGGCGTTACTTTGTTAGTAAAGAAATATGTATGTATGCATATATTCTGCGTGAGTATTTCTGTGTGTATGTATGTATGTATGTATGTATGTATGTATGTATGTATGTATTCTCTTCTGCTTTTAATTATTTAAAGTCTTAATGCTAGAAAGGCGATGGGTCTATCAGTGGAATATATAGAAAAAAAATCAATGTCACATTTTGAAATACCTTGCATATATTTACTATTCTGCTTACAGATTATATTTGCAATATGCATGTCAGCCGGTTGATTTCTTCCTCTGAAAGCCCTAGCTCATCCAAGTTGTCATTTAGGGTATTTATTCACAAAACCAAGTGCAGGCGCAGAAGTGGCTGTGTGGTAAGTAGCTTTCTTACCAACCACATGGTTCTGGGTTCATTCCCACTGCGTGGCACCTTGGGCAAGTGTCTTTTACTATAGTCTCGGGCCGACCAAAGCCTTGTGAGTGGATTTGGTAGACGGAAAACTGAAAGAAGCCCATCGTATATATCTTTTATATCTTTTATATAGTTTCAGCTTAGAGCTGCGGCCATGCTGATGCACCGCCGTGTATATATGTGTATATATGTGTATATATATATGTGTGTGTGTATATGTTTGTGTGTCTGTGTTTGTCCCCCCAACATCGCTTGACAACCGATGCTGGTGTGTTTACGTCCCCGTAACTTAGCGGTTCGGCAAAAGAGACCGATAGAATATGTACTAGGCTTCCAAAGAATAAGTCCTGGGGTCGATTTGCTCGACTAAAGGCGGTGCTCCAGCATGGCCACAGTCAAATGACTGAAACAATAAAAGAGTAAAAGAGAGCACCAATTATTAATGGTATAAATGTGAACTTATAATAATCTGATATAGAAGCTGAAGGTTCCAAAGCAGTTGTCCGTATTTATCCTATTTCTCTTTCATTTTCGAAGAGATATTCACATCAGCAGCGCAGCTGACCTCTGTAACGGTATATAGTTTTCTTCTTCGCCCCAAACAAAGATATTCAGCCTGTTATATTTGAAGTATTGATGAGAATGTTCCGCCAGTATTCCTTGTGTTGATGTTCATGCAAGTATTCATAAAAGCAGGATTCTCGGATCTGTTCAGTTTGGCACACAGATTATTTACGTCGTTGACGGGTTAGAATTACTCAAATACGACATGATATAGAGTGTATCTCTTTCTGTTCAAAACTGATAATTCATCAACAACATACATGGAGTAGTCTTTCTCTTCTCTGTTAAACTAAGAAACAAAAAAAAAACGTGTTATACACACACATGCATGTATGCATAAATGTGCATAGATAGATAGATAGATAGATAGATAGATAGATAGATAGATAGATAGATAGATAGATAAACAGACTAATACTAAGTGCGCGTGCGTACGCGCACACAGAGCGCACGTTCCTCTAAGTAAACTCTAAATAGTCATTAAACAGATTCACACATACACATACACTTGATGCAAATACACACATAGACTGCAACACATAAACACACACTCGAAATGCTGTAAAAAAAAAAAGACATACATCCACTGGGCAATAATGTACGTATAACACTCATAAACATAGTGACGCACGCATACACACACACACACACACACACACACACACATACACACACATACGTACACACGTATGCAGCACATAAGAATATACATGAATACAGATATGCATATACACACATCAAACACTAATACGCTCTTTATACGTTTACGCACCTACAAACACATTCGCCAAAGACACACATACACAGACACACGCAATCACACACACACACACACACACACACACACACACACACACACACACACACACACACACACACACACACACACACACACACACACACACACACACACACACACAAATTCTATTTTCAACCTAATTTTAACGAAGATTCAGGAAGTTTTTAATTAATCAATAAAAATTAAATTTAGAATAATTTCGTATTTCTTCTTCCTGATTCCCAAAATATAACGACTTCTTTATGATTGATGTATATATTGGTAGGGATGCAACGTTGTGAAGGTCATGCCTTTACCCTTGCCAATTATCCCCTCCTTGTAACCGTCAGCGCCGCTTCCGTTTGTAACGAAAATTTACTTAAATAATTATTCCTGGTTTTGGCACAAGGCCAACAATTTTGAAAGGAGAGGGATGTCGATTACATTGATCCCAGTACTTCTACTATAGCCCCAGACTTTGGTCAGGCCGAGATCGTAATAGAAGACAATTGCCCAAAGTGCCACGCAGTGGGACTGAACCCGGAACCAAGTGGTCGGGAAGCATGCTTCGTACCACACAGTCACGTCTTTGCCTATATTATCAAAGATTATTTCATTATAATTAAATCATGGGAGTGAAGACTCGAACTCAGCGCCCACAGGAGACGTAGTGCTCCTGTCCAGACGAGAAACAGTGACCTAGAGGTTTACTCGTCGGCTTATTAACATTTTGTCTTTTTTTTTTTCTTGGTTGAAACCACCATGTCAGATATCAGATTTTGTTTCTGGTCTCTCCCCTTCCGTTGTTGCGGGACTTAAGTACATATACGTTACTCTACTTAGTGTGGATGTGGCTGGAGTCACATGGACACTCGTGGCATACAAAGTACCACAGTAGCGTAGCTGGTGGTGAGTAAGCAGTCCGATCCGAGCAACGCCTTATGGGGGCGGCACTTTTCTGCCTGCTATATAAGCATGTATAACGGGTGGATGAAGGAGGGGCTACCTGGGTGGCTCACATTCTAGTTATGCCACTGACGTACCGTGGACATTGTTTTAAAACTTACAGGAGCCCTTCTGTCTACACGTCTGACCACAACCGATATCTTCCATGTGGATATAGAGAGAAACACAAACAGAAAGGAATGAAAGAAAGAGAAGAATCAGTGCAGTACAAGGGAGGTACCTTATTTATTGACTCTTAAAAAGGATAGAAGATAAAGTTGATTGACTGCGGCGAGATTTGAACTCGAAACGCAGAGATCCAGAACGACTAATGGAGAGCATTCTGTCCTACTCTCAGACGACTCATCCACATGAATACATGTAAGTTTATATTTCTGCCCCGACTCTCCGTACCAGAGATCAGTCTACTTCAATATCAGCCCTCCTCAAAGCTGACGCCTAGATGGATTTTTAGCCTTAAGTACAGTCACACACACACACATACACACACACACACACACACACACACACACGCTCACACAGACATACACTCTCTCTCATACACACACACATTCACACACATACAAACACACGTGTACGCACACGAACATTCCATTAATTTCCTTCAGGCAGTCATTATTTCCATCTTTAATGAAATGTCTCTCTTCATAAAATGTTTAATTCGGGAGTCATAAGCTATATCATGCAGACGATTTCTGAAAAGAATGAAATAGTGCTATACATGATAACCACAAACTAGACATCTTAAGAACTTCGTCATACGTAAACAAAAGCAAATAAATATATGAATTCTATGCATCCTTTTCCTCCATAATTCCTTAATTTCAAATTCAATTTCTAATCCTCCTAGATATTATAAAGAAATGATTATTTCCCTTGTAATAGCTGCGACTAACAGGGGAATCACATGTGATTCCCATGTGTTTAGGAAATCTGTTGGTTTTATAGAAGATTTCGTGTCTTGTTTGATCAGATTCAGTATGTCTAACTTCTTACTAAAAGAACTCCTTTATGATCACTATTTGATACTTACTTTTTCCATCTGCAACTATATTTATTTAATCTTTTATCTTTTGTTTAATTTAATCTTTTCTCTTTTGTTCTTGCAACCCCATCTGCTTTCTTCCTCTCTCTCTCTCTCTCTCTCTCACTGTCTCCCTCTCTCTCTCCCTCTCTCTATCTCTCTGTCTCTCTTTTTTCTCACTTTTCCTCTCTGTCTCTGTTTCTCTCTCTTCGTCTCATCTCTTCCCCTTCCTTCCCTTTTTCCTTCTATTCCCCCTCTCTCCTCTTCTCTTACTCTTTCTTTGTTTCTTTCTTTGTCACTGTCTCCTTCG
>NC_068999.1:50016390-50019266 GCF_001194135.2 Octopus bimaculoides
CTCTCTCGCTTTTTTCCATCTATCCCCCCCCTCTCTCTCTCTCTCTCTCTCTCTCTCTGCCTCTCTGTCTCTGCATCCATCTCTGTTCCACCCTCTGTCTCTCTCTCCTCCTCTCTCTCCCCCTCTCTCTCTCTCTCTCACCCACAAGTCTACTTTCCTTTCGTTATTGATAGTTGTATCGTTTTCACTTCCTGTCCTCCTCACGCTCTGTCTCATATCCCCTATTTTTCTTTCTTTTCTTTTCTTTCTTAAGGGCCGAATACACTTACTTGAAAGGTTAGGGTGAGGGTCTTCTTCTCTGAAGACCTTCCACTATCCATCTCACCATCGAGTTTCTTACTACCTTTCCATTCCTTTTTCTCCTTACATTTTATTCTACCCTGATAAATCACTCAATGTTAAAAAAATTAGGTCAGTTTGGCATTTACTTCGAAACTAGGTCTCGACTTGGCGTTTGCTGGGGTTTTTTTTTGTTTTTTGCTTTTGGTACCTTTTTTTCATATCCTGTGGTAACTAATATCGTCATTTAGGATAGCATGTATGGATCGTGGTCCAGCGCAACAGAAGATTCTTAGCATACTTAAAGTAACAATGCAGTTTCAATTCCCGACAGGGAATTACTTCAGCTTAACCCACCAACTTACGAGTCTAAGTCTTGAAATTTAGCGAAAGAAATTCATAGTTCCATAATTAATCACTTGCGACAAATTATATTTAAAGACATTAATTATATGAAATTCCTGTTTCGTTTTTGCTTTATCCATTAATATTAATTAAGAATAAGTGTACGTATTTTAATTTAAAATACAAACATGGGTGCATGTGTATGTATATGTGTGTGCATGTGTGCGTATGTGTGTGTGTGCGCGCGTATGTATGTATGTATGTATGTATGTATGTATGTATGTATGTACAGTGTTAAAATACAGAAAATATAAGTGGTATTTCATGCGTCCTAAAAAATACACGCGTTTCGCCATATCACAGCAAGGATTACATAACTGTCTGTTGAAACATTATATGTCTTGTTAAGCACCTCTTCAGTGTTTAGCAAAAAAGGCAGAGAGAAAAGGAGAAGAGTAACAACAACAAGCCCACAAGAAAATGTTATATCACCTGTAGGATTCGATCTTGGCAACTACTGTAAACCAAAGAGCAGCACTAACCGTCATACCAAAGCGACATCAGAGGTATGTATATATATAACCATGATGATTTATATACATTAGCAGTTGAATTCTTTTATATACATTCCTACCCAGTGTTCAGCTAACTAAACGGCTTGTCAGTATTTTACTGAAATATAGAGACAAATAAAAAGGTATCATAATATCTAATTGCTTTGATACGCGTGTCAAGAGAACGATAGAGACGAGGTGGGTGGTATAGAAAGAAAAGGAGAGAATGAAAGGCGATAAGGAGAGACGGAGAGATCTTGCCAATTATGTTGTAGACATATAAGTATTGTATATAAGCATGAACTCTGTTACAAACATGTAATAAAAATTCATTACACAATAAATATTGATTTTTTTTCATTATGAACAAGACTAATTTTTGTGGGTGAGGTTTAAAAGTGCTTGAATCAATATTAACACATGATTGATACATCGATAATATAAAAGACAAAATTCGAAGTCCTGCATCAATGAACTATTAAATATATCCGGGGAAGGAGTCATATATGCTTTATACTCCCTAACATGTTTTTATATCGATTATTCTCCTTTAAACATTAGTATATCGATTATACGTCTTTAAACACATTCGGGGGGGGGGGGTCTGCTTTTTGCAATTATTCCCCTTAAACATTCATAACCTTGCTCGTCAGATATGAGAGATTGATATTTTCACTGCTCGAAAAAAGGTGATAGAAGTCAGAACTGGTTCGATAGAATGGTGAACTAAATATCATATGGTATTTAGTTACGACCTTTTGGTGTCTGAGTTTAAGGCAGTACGTTAGTAGTGTCGTTATAACCATCGGATTGGAATGTGTTGCTTTATTCGTTCCGACTCTCTGCGCACAGAATTCAAATCCCGTGAAAATCAACTTTACCTTTCATCCTCTACAAACCGATAAATAAAGTAGTGGACACTTGCAGTGCATTAGCGGAATTGTTTGAGTGTCAAACGAAATGCCTTGTGCACTATCTGTATCTGCTATTTGCTTTCTGAGTTCAGTAAAGGCGCGTGACTTAGTGGTTAGGGTAATCGACTCCCGATCGTAAAGTCGTGAGTTCTATTGCCGGCGATGCGTTGTCTTCTTGAGCAAGACACTTTATTTCATGTGGCTTCAGTCCACTCACCTGGCAAAAATGAGTTGTGCTCGTATTTCAAAGGGCCGGCCTTGCTGCATTCTGTGTCATGTTGGATCTCTCAAAGAACTACATTAAGTACGTTATGGATAAACACGTTAATTTCACGAGCAGGCTGTTCCGTTGATCGGATCAACTGGAACCCTCGTCGTCATAACCGACGGAGTGTCAGTTTCTGAGATGAAATTCCGCCGAGGGATTCAAATTTTATCGGTGGCCAGGACTGATCCCGCGACCACGGGACCAAAACTGCAATGAATAGAATTATAGCAGTTTGCTCCTGCAATACAACGATGACGATGATCGTCTGACTTCGAAGTTTTTTTGTTTTTTTTTAAATTTACTATTTACCGCACGCTCACACGGACCCCCGACCTTCTGACTGACTTTGGAGTACCTAATTCGCGGAATTCTTTCTACCATCGGATTACATTACCTTGTTCATTCAGAATACGCCATT
The DNA here is from genome assembly GCF_001194135.2 of Octopus bimaculoides. NCBI lineage: Eukaryota > Metazoa > Mollusca > Cephalopoda > Octopoda > Octopodidae > Octopus > Octopus bimaculoides. The sequence goes on from NC_068999.1 coordinate 50,019,169, forward strand.
TCTGCACCTTGATTATGTATGTTTGTGTGTATGTATATTTTCTTGGTGAATCCATTGTTTAATAGCTAATCCGTAATTTGTTCTTCGTTTTTTTTTTT
>NC_068999.1:50019276-50023229 GCF_001194135.2 Octopus bimaculoides
AACCAAAGAAGAATTAAGTGTCAATTGATAAGCAGATGTTTCGTCACTAAACATGAATTTAAGTCGGCCCTAGTTAGTCACTGACTCCAGTATTTATGATACCAGCGAAATTGCAGACGATACTTTTTTTTTTCTTTTTTTTCTTGAAGCCTTTTCTTCTGTGTGTGTGCCAGACGTCTTGCTACTAGACTGAAATCTTATTGTAATCGACGTTTTATTATTTTAGTGCTACATTTTACTGTTGCTAGCGATGACACTTATATACTACTGCAAAAGTAAAGGGGGGGATGCAACACAAAGAAAACGAATCACATGATGAGTTGTGGGTCACGAGGTCTACCGGATGATTTGTCTCCACATGTCTAACTCGATCGAGACAAAGATGGCTTTCCTGCTTTTCATGCTCGTAATATATTCTGTTGTATTTAATTGACAATACGAAACAACATCCCCACCACCTTTTCATTTCTTTTTTTTTTTTTAATAAACTTGGCCTTGCGCTTATTCAAAGAAAAATCAATAACAACCTGGAGTCTATTCATGTGATCACACATTTTCCAAATAAACTCCGCCATACTCCTTCCTCGCTAATGTAAAAGAGAATAAGAATTATACAAAATAAATCAGGCAACAACAACAAAAAAGGGATTACGGCAGATTTGCTGCCGAAATTGGACACAAATGTTGAAAAACCCACAATAATTCCTCACTAAATTATTTTTAATTCACCACAAAATCCGAAAATAATTTGCTAAAAATCAATAAATTAAATTCTTCAATTCAGTATTCTCACGTAGTTCTAATTTTTTGGTGCTTTTTGTTGTTGTTTTATCTTTGTATGTATGTGACAATTCTTCGTTTTTGCATCATTCCTTTTTGTTAATCAATATCTTTGTCTTTTTTATTTTATTAACCGTTTTTCTCATTTTTGCATTTACTTGTTTTAATACGATTATATATTTCTAAAATATAAAACTTAACCTAATTCCTTTACATTTTTTCTCAGTTGCCCTTCTTTGTTTTATTTATTTTTTTTTTATTTCTCATCATTAATTTTGGAAAAAGCTATGTCTGGATAAGTTTGCAAAATACATCCATGAATGAATTTTATTTTTCGCCCACATTTGAAACAAAGCAAATGAACACAACGTTAAAATGAAAAGAGAATTCGTTAACGCCTTGTATATTTGGTTTTTATAAGCTCACGTTTTGCTTTCTTTGAAAATAATAACATGCACTCGTCGTTCAATTTGAAGGTGAACCAACCAACAACAAACAGACTAATAACCCTCACCTAAATAGCAACACGTGTGTTTGAAAATCTAAAGAGCGAAAGCGCTTCCTCACAATACACAAACTCCCTTCTAGAAAGTTTGTCTTCATCTGTGGAAATTTTTTATATAATAAATCGTTTTTATTTTGACAAAATCTGTCCTAAAATAAATATATAATTTACATTTATGTATACATATATATACATACGTGTATATATCCTTTTATTTGAAAGACACCTGTTTTTATTCGTGTTGTTAGTATTCGTAATCGTGTCACATTTTCTCCGTTTTCTCGTTTTTTTTTTTCTGTCCGTGTTGTCGCACATATTCGCTCGCTTTTATCAAACATTTAATGCCCTTAGCTTAGATTTTTGGGGCCTACCAATTTTGAACAGTCACAGGTGTGACAGGCCGAAACTGTAATGATGATTGGAAGCTTGACTGATGAATGGAAAGCCACGAATGTTCCGTCCTGGTTTTCCTATCCGTCTTTGTATCGTCCATCTGTCTGTATGCTTTTATTGTCGTCCGCTACGTTCTTGTTCCGTTTTTGGTATTTGTGTGTGTGTGTGTGTGTGTGTGTGTGTGCGTGTATGTATGTATATTACTATCTAACAATAGCAACAGAGTAACTCAAGGGCCGACCGTTATAAACGTATAAAATATCATCACCGAAGTTTCTTGTTGCGATGCAGTAAATCATATCATCAGCCGTGTATGTTTGTGTATGTACGGAGTGGATGAATGTATGACTACGCTTGTACGTGTGTATTTATTTAATTATTTGTGTATATTACATTCATGAGTGAAGGTGTTCATTTGCATGTGTGTGAGTGTGTGTGTGTGTGTGTGTGTGTGTGTGTGTGTGTGTGTGTGTATAATATGTATGTATGGTTTTGTTGTCTCACTTCTTAACTCCCTGACCTGTTTAGCATCCTACTCCGTTATTTCTTTTGTCTATACTTATCGTCAATTTGCCTCGCGCCAGCCTTATACCGACGCAGATGTAAGAAAGCGTGGTACATACATGTGAATGCATGTACACATATATTTGTGTGTGTGTGAGAGTTTATATACATGTGTGTCTGCGTTTATATCTATATGTATTAACCATTAGGCGAAGTAGTAAAACAGAGAAGCATATGGGATAACAAACAGAAACCATCTGTATAAATATCACCATCCGTACCATCTCCCATCCATGCATCCATGCATATATCCCTCCAGCCAAAAATTACACGCATCACTACGAGTGTATGTGCACCAATATGCTTGTTTGCTTGCTTACTGATAGTCGTGCAGTTGGGAGTCAAATTACGTGACTCGGTTTCGAATCTCGGTCGAAGAAGTCAAGTCGTTTTAACCTTAGTGTTGTTTGGTTAGCTAACGTTCATTCATTCGTTGCAAACATAAATAAATGGACGGATAAATAAATAAGTAAAATGAATGAATAAATAAATAAAACATGAACATTGGGAATTCTCGGCTTCCCCTATCTTAAAAAACAGAGGTTTTTCATTAACATAGTGTGGGCCGCTGTGGGCTGGCATTGTCGGGATTTAGTTCCATTTCTCTACGTTGGAGCGTTCAAATCTCACTGGAATCAACTTCGACTTTTAGCCCCTTTGGAGATCATTAAATAAATAGTAATAATACGCTAAGGTTGCGGGTCATTAATTAATTAATTAGTTTAGTTATTTGTATGGTTAAGTCATGGCAGCAAACTGGTGACGTCACTAGAGTTTCGATATTTGTTTTGGCTTCCAGCACCGCTTTGAGTTCAAATCTTGCCGAGGTCAGGTTTCATTCTTTTTGGAGAGAGGCCATAAATAAGGTAACAGAATCGAATCTTCTATCTCTCTCTCTCACTCTCGCAAGGAGTCGAACAAATACCACAGGACATTCTAAGCGGTGCTCTGCCAATTCGTCATCTTGTAAATTATCATGTGAGGTACCTCGTTACTCATGATGTTTTGTTTGGTACAGGGAGACTGCAGGGGGCAACAATGTTCTAAGTGAGATCATGCGTAGAAATAAAAGGATAATGACATCACATCCACTGGACCGGAAAAGTAGTTCTGAGTCACCGTAACGACTTCATTGATCACAGATGCGTTCCATCTGAAGTTATTGAAAATTACTCTTAAATTAAAACGTCACGAAATTCATCCGAGAGGAATATGGCCGTTTGAGCGCATGCTCATTTTCAATGATGAGGTTTAATTTTTCCTCATTCATCAGGTTATTGTTTACTTTCGTCCATTAATTATTTAATTTATACAACATGCAAACCAGACTGAAATTTCATTCAGTCACCGTTGATAACCTGAAGCCTAGGATCACGGTTTCGACTCCCAGACCGGGCGTTGTGAGTGTTTATTGAGCGAAAACACCTAAAGCTCCACGAGGCTCCGGCAGGGGATGGTGGAGAACCCTGCTGTACTCTTTCACCACAACTTTCTCTCACTCTTATTTCCTGTTTCTGTTGTGCCTGTATTTCAAAGGGCCAGCCTTGTCACACTCTCTGTCACGCTGAATGTCCCAGAGAACTACGTTAAAGGTACACGTGTCTGTGGAGTGCTCAGCCACTTGCACGTTAATTTCACGAGCAGGCTGTTCCCTTTAAGCGGATCAACTGGAACCCTCGACGTTGTAACCGACGGAGTGCCAACTGTGTAA
>NC_068999.1:50023719-50025894 GCF_001194135.2 Octopus bimaculoides
ATATATATATATATATATATAAACTTAGATATGTTTCGACCAAAGATTGGTCCTGGCCATGTCTAACTTAATAACACCACCTGATAGGATTATCTAAATCCTTTTTAAAGTCAAGTTATAAAATGTTAAAGAGAAAGTTTTTCAACTAGACTGACCCTAGTACTTAGTTTTTCAAACCCTATTACATTCTCTGTAGGATGCTTTCGCCAAACTGATAGCTAGGAGAACGTAAAGAAACCAACACCGGTTGTCAAGCGGTAGGGGAGGACAAACACTCACACATACACATATATACGACGGATTTCCACACAGTTTCCGCCTCCCAAATTCACTGACAAGGCATTGGTCAGTCCTGACGATTCTGTCAGCTTGCTGCTTTACTGGAATCAATGAGATTGGTTAACCTTAACCCCTCCAAAATATTGCTGCTCTTGTGCGTTAATAAGAAGCAACTATTTATATTTCCTATGGACGTAATCCATATTCATCAGATTTTCCAGATTCTTTTTTTTTCTGAACAGAAAAGAACAGGCGTCGGCGTTGTAACTGTGAAGTATTGTAGTTGCCTTCCATACAATCGATCCAGCTTCGACTGCCGACCTACGCAATCGAATTATAAAGAGCTCGTCTTATTTTTAGAATTGGTGCTTAATTTATTACCATTATGTAGTTTCCAACAAAATTTCTTTCAAAAGAGAAAACCTCACAATACCGGTTTCGGTATTTTGGCCGTTAGCAGAGTCATCTTCTAAGCAGTCAATCCGGATTCGATTCCCGGCTGACCGTCGCAGTCGCTTCAAAATAGAACATTTTTATTTTTATCTCAGTGTTTTCCGGAAATATACTTCTGAACACAAATGCGAGAACAGTCAGGCGTCGGTGGTGTAGCGGTCAGCATGGTTACTTTCCAAGCAGTCGACCTAGGCTCGACTTCCGGCCGACGCAGTCGCCTCTAAAGCATGAAATATATAGTTATCTTTTTTTTATTTCAGTATTTTCCAGAAATATATTTCTGAGCAGAAGAGAAGGAACGGCTAAGTCTCGGTGGTGTCACGGTCAGCAAAATTGCCTTCAAAGCAGATGATACGCGTTCGACTACCCGCTGACGCAGTTGCTTTGTAAGAGCAGAACATTTATTTTTATCTGTTTTCAGAAATGCTTCTAAACATACAGCTGAGAAAAAAAATCCTGCATCGATGGTGTAACCGTCGATCCGGGTTCGAATCTCTGTCGAAGCAAACACCTGAAAAGTAGAGAATTTTTATTTTTCACTGTGTTTTCCAGGAATATACCTCTAAACACAGAATAAGAGCCAGACAGTCGTCGATGATGTAACGTTCAGCATGAGTACCTTTTAAGCAGTTAGTCCGGGTTCGCCTCCCGGCCCCGCGCAAGTTTTTCGAAAAAGTGAAACCTTCACTTTTCTTTAATGTAAGTATATTTCAAAAATATACTTCTCAGGCCAAAGTTACAATCTAACGTTGCTTTTATAGAGTGGAATTTTTTGTTTTTCAAGTCAATATTTTCCAGGAATATACTTCTGAACTGTAGACGAAGCACATCTAGGCGTCGGTGGTATAACAGTCAGCATGGTTACATTCCAAAGAGTCGATTCGGGTTCAACCCACATCTGACGCAGTCGCTCAAAAAATGGTGTAACAATAGTAATCTGTATATAGATTTCATCCAGTAATATATATATGATATGCAGTAAGCCTATACAAGGCCGATAATACACGCTCGCACGCACACACTCGCATGCGCGTAAAGTAATAGGTGTGTACCATGAGTGATCAGTTTGGTTTACCACTAAAAGTCTGGTTCGAAGTGCAACTGATAAAAAAAAGGTGGTGTTGAAGCTGCTTATCAAAGATGGCTGGAAGTGGTTCGCCTTTGAGCGGTGAGATATATAATAAAAAACAGAGAACGGACATGTTATGACTCTAGAGCATATCAGTCATTTGACCGCGGCTTTAGTCGAACAAATCGACCCAAGGATTTATTTTTTGAAGCCTCGTACTTATTCTATCATTCTTTTTTCGCCAAACCGCTAAGTTATGGAGAGATAAACTCACCAACATCGGTTGTCAAGCGGTGGTGGGGGACAAACCACAGACACACGAACATATATATATATATATATATATATAAACTGAAAGAAGCTTGTATATATAT
>NC_068999.1:50029179-50032120 GCF_001194135.2 Octopus bimaculoides
ATATATATATATATATATATATAGGTTCAAAAAAAGACAAAAAAAACAATAACAAAAAAACAACAAAGTGAGGACGTGATACGGATAGTGTTATTAGACGCTCGGGAAAGGAAAGAGAGAGAGAGTATGACGTTTCGGGCAGAGCCCTTCGTCGGAAAGACGGAAAGTTCAAAGAATGGAAAAACGGAGGAAGAAAAAATCGGTACCGATGCCCACGAGGTTACGACGATCCGATGAAGGATAGCAGACCGAAACGTCAAATCACTGTCGTCACTTATCTTCTAAAAGGATTATAACCAGGGAGACAGAGACAGAATGAGACAGAGGGACAGAGGGAGAGACAGAGAGAAGGAAATAAAAACACAGTTTTTAGGTTAGCAGACGTCATCCATATTTGTTTGTTTAAAGCGAAGGAGTAAGAATCCATGGAAGGTTGACAAAGGTACGAGCAGCACAAATCAAAAGCTAAACGATGTGACGATGGGGTAGTAGTAGTACTGGCTGTAATGATGATGATGATGATGGTGACTGTGATCGTAACGAATGTACTAACAGCAGTAGATGGTTACAGTGGTAGTAGTGATGATGTTGAAGAGTGGGGTGGTGGCGGTGGCGGTGGCGGTGGCGATATGGCTGTAGGTAACTACAGTTAGGAAATATTGGGAGAAGATAGGAGCCCCTTTTTTAATCCCCAAACTCCTCGTTCTGTCTAAACTACAACACCCTCTTCTTGTCTCCGCTCTCACCTACACACACACACAGCTCAAAAACTTGAAACGGTTCTGAAGCTCAGCTAACGCCGAGTTGATTTCACGCAACGTTACACTTATGAACATTCTTTCCTTCTGTCTTTTTTTTTTCTGTACTATCCGCTTTCTCTCTCTCTCTCTCTCTCTCTCTCTCTCTTCCTCTCTTTCTTACTTTCTTTCTTTCTCTCCGTACCTCCATGGCTTTCTAACTATCCATTTCTCTGTCATCTATCTCTCCCCTTCCTCCTCCACCTCTTGCTTTATCAGACCTGTATATTCCTATCTACTCGTTCCAATCTCTCTATTTCATCCCCTCTTAATGCACCTTAATTCGTCTATATCCGTCTAATCACACATTTTTTTTCATAGTTAATTCCCCTCACGCTTTCGCACACACACACACACACACAGACGTTGTCTTTCTCTCATACTTTTCAAAGCTGCTCTGCTATTCCATATTTTCACATCATTTCTTCTGTCTTCCACCCCTCCCCCTGTTTCTCTAATATTCTTCTTCTCTCTCTCTCTCTCTCTTTCTCTGACGTTACCACGTGCTTCTTTCTTCATTCTTACCTTGTTCCATTCTCTTGTGTTCTTTCTGTCACTCAATCAAGATCCCTCCCTTTCGCCCCCCCCTTCTCTCTCACTACATCATTCTGTCCTTTTTCTTCTCTCACTCTCTCTCACTCTTTCTCTCATTCTATATCTGTTTATCGTTCGTTCGTTGCATTACCGACCTATATTCATATATGCTCATATTTGTAGATAACACACACAAACGCACACACACACACGCGCGGACACACACACACACACGCGCGGACACACACACACACACTTACATTTACCTGTCTCACAACCAGATTCATGTTTGGTATACACATTCAAAAGACCACAGACACACATACACAGATTCACACAAGTACAGATACAGACATAAACACAGCACACACACGCACTCCCGTGCGCGCACATACACACACACACACACCTAACTGTCTCTCAAACAGATTCATGTTTGGTAAATTCATTCGAAAACACCATAACATACACACACTTAAATATGCACAGACAGGAGAGAGATTTTACGTGGTCATTGGGCCTCTGAGAAACGACACTGAAATTCCCTTCAAATCACATCAAGCACTTTAAAATAAAGACGGACACATTGGATATTTTTTTCTACTCTAGGCACAAGGCCCGAAATTTTTGGAGAAGATCTACCCCAGTACAGAACTGGTACTTAATTTATCGACCCCGAAATACAGGTACAACAGAAACAGGAAGAAAGAGTGAGAGAAAGTTGTGGTGAAAGAGTACAGCAGGGTTCGCCACCATCCCCTGCCGGAGCCTCGTGGAGCTTTAGGTGTTTTCGCTCAATAAACACTCACAACGCCCGGTCTGGGAATCGAAACCGCGATCCTATGACCGCGAGTCCGCTGCTCTAACCACTGGGCCTCCACAGCAGCAGAGAATCCAAGAGACGTAATTTGGGTGCAGTCTGGCACCAGTGACTTACCTGTGGTGCCTGGGACAGCCCCACAACCACCACCTCCGACCCCGAAGCCTATACAGGCTATTACGGCAGACCCAAAAGTGCTGCTCCCCCCACCAATAAAAACGTAGCAGGGGGAGAACCGTCACATCGCCAGCTACGTTACTGTAAAGAGTTAAGGGCGGAAACATTTCCAAAAATGGAACTTCTGCGATGACCTTCATCTATTCAGCTTTGTTTTGCGATTCTTACTACCAATATACATACTTACTACATCCTCCTCAAAAGAAAAAAAAAACAAAACACAGAAACTGAAATAAGCCCGAAGCCTGTCCTATGTGTGTGCGTGTTTCTCTTATTTCTTTCTGTTGAAGAGCGTAGGCTCGAAACGTAAATGACTTTCTCACTTACCGAGCGTCAAACTATTTTGTTTGTTTTTCATACACCCCTGTCTTCGTCTTTTGTTTTTCTGTAAATTTCAACTACACACACACACACACACACACATATGACCGCAGCCACTTGGCTGAAACACATAAATAAATAAATAAATATATATATATATATATATATCAAATGTACAGAAAACGAAAGACAAAGACATGTGAGTAAACAACAAGTAGATGTATTAGTTTGACGCTTGGGAAGCTTCTGGATGTTTCAAACCTACGCTCTTCGTCAGAAAAGGATGATGTAT
>NC_068999.1:50032924-50033852 GCF_001194135.2 Octopus bimaculoides
CTTCAAGGCGGTGCTCCAGCATGGCTGCAGTCTAATGATTGATACAAAATGTAACAGGTATAAGTTGCAAGACGCAACAAAAATTTTAGGAAAAATATATAAATAAATGGAAACTTTACCGGTGAGTGTGTTAAATAATAAGGCACTAAAAGAGAATGACTCTCCCCAGACACAACAGAATATGCTTCAACACACGAACTCACATAAAGAATCTCGGAAATATGTATGTATATATGTATGTATGTATGTATGTATGTATGTATGTATGTGTGTGTGCGTGCATGTGAGAAATTATGTAATGATATATAGGGCGTGACTGCAACGCCATGTATGTTATAAACAGATAAATGACATCTAGTCAACCGTATCCAAGACCCGATTTCACTAATTCGCTTTGGTATCGCTCATAAACAAAATTTTGAATTTAAAAATGGGATGAAAAAAAAAAAAAGAACTGCGAGTAAGAAAATGCTCTCCTAATATACATGCATATACACATATACATACATACATATATGTATATATATAAAGACAGAGGTGGGGGGAGATGCGTGTATGTTAAGAGAGCTATTATATAAGTTCAGGCTCCATGCCTCACGTAAAACGACAGATTAATTTTAATTACATGCAACACATCCTCCTACATCACATCATAGTAGTATAACCTCCCCTTTCCCCTTCTTTACTTTCTTAGCATACCTCCTACTCATCCCTACAGGTCCTCCCACCACTTCACTCCCTCTATCAATTCACCCTCTCCCCCCCCCCTCACTCATCTTTCGTCATCATTTTGTATTGGACAACTCTACCTCCCACTGTCACTACACTGTCATCTCCCACTACAACACACACGCCTTTTTTTCTCTCTTGCTCACGAAACGAACTAAACTTGCGCAACTATTTTAGCTTCAAAGGTGTGTGTGTAACT
>NC_068999.1:50034272-50040501 GCF_001194135.2 Octopus bimaculoides
CTGCTTCGGGATTCCTGCTGGATTCTGGTTCCATTCACGTCTCTTGTGCCCTTGATAAAAGAATGGAGGTGTGTGTGTGTGTGTGTGTGTGGAGGGGGGCGGTTGAAGTTATGAATATCTGATTCACCCAATCGGCTTCGGGTTTTCTGCTTATTGTGAATAAAAACAACATTGATTGCAAAAAAATTACTCACTCACTCTCTCCATTCCTTCGCACAGAATGTTTGTGTGTGTGTATGTGTGTGAGAGAGAGAGAGAGAGAGACAGACAGACAGACAGAGACAGAGAGAGATTGTAATTATTAAGCAAAAAAAATTATTACCATAGACACAAGGCCCGAAATTTTGGTGTTCAGCTGGTACTTATTTTATTAACCACCAAAAGGATGACAGGTAAAGATGACCTCGGCGGAATTTGAACTCAGAACCTAAAGCCGGAAGAAATGTCATTAAGCATTTTGTCCGACGCACTAATAATTCTCCCAGCTCACCACCTTAAAAAAAATTACAAACGCGGGGGCAGGGTGCCGCACTAAAAACTATATATAAATGTCTTATATTTTTTCATTGCCTTTCCATTTTATTAATTTTTTTTTATAGCTTCATCTTTCTTCTTTCCAAATTCAAAATATTTCCCTCCCACCTAAATCAAACTTAAAAATAAAATAAAATAAATCTGTTTCCTATTACTACGAGGATCAACTTACTCCTTTATACAACACATGTGACCTTGTAAGAAATTATTACTGTTGTTATTGTTATTAGATAGATAGGTTTACAGAAACTCTAGAAGTGCCGGATTATAAAACAAACGAAATCCGAGTTTGGGCACTATAACCGTTTCTTCAACTCCAGCGCCTTCTGTCTTTAAACTGTTAATTATAATTATTAAAAGACTTATTTGCTTACTTCAGACTAAGATCAGTCTGTAATTTTGTACTCTCAATTTCTTTTTATTTTATTTCATGCGATAGATGTGGTATGGTATTAGGAAAATTCACTTTTTGACTTATTTAAGGAGTTTCGGTATATTTTGAATTGTTGCTAAGCGCAAGTTTGACTCGAAACATGATTTCAATGTTTATTTACTGCGCGCCCATTACTATGTGAATGTCTATACATACATACATACATATTTTATTATTATTAATATTAATTATTAATTTTTTAAAAATCATTATTATTGGCGATCTGGCAGATCGTTAGTGCCCCCGAAAAAATGCTTAGCGACATTTCGTCCGCCTTCACGTTCTAAGCTTAAATTCCGCCGAGGTCGACTTTGCCTTTCATCCTTTCGGAATCGATAAATTAAGTACCAGTAAAACACTGGGTCGATGTGATCGATTAGACCCCTCCCCCAAAATTTCAGGCCTTGTACCTATACAAAAGGATTATCATTATTATTATTATTATTATTATTATTATATATGTATACACACACATCACTGAAATAAATGAATAAACTACCGCATGTGTTTTTCCTCTCTCGTTTGCAAATCCCAACGCGCGTATACATACATAAAAACGTATGTGTGTATGTGTGTGTGTATATAAATACCGGTTAAGCATATCTTTGTGCGGGTGTGTTCGTTTAAATCATGTTCTGCGTATAACAGAAGCATCAACGTTGTGGTCGAGAAGAACTTCGTTTTCAAGTTACTTTTAATAAACTGTAAACTGTTGCAGTCGGTGTTACTGTTGCTACTACAGCTAGTAATCATAGTTATGATGACGATGATAGTGATGTTGGCAAGTCTTACGGTGAGAGAGAAAGAGAGGTAATGCAAGTAACTAACTCAAAGTCTGTTAAGCCATTTTACTCACCTAGCTTCTCTTACTATCTCATATCTATTCGTCCCTATCTACTATGTTCACCCTACCTATCTATCTATATAAGACCAACATACATTACAACCGAAACAGCTTATTTCTGTCTGCAATAACCCAGTTGGTTCGCTTCCATTTCGTATCACTGATAGAGACGGTGAAAGGGTATTTACTACAGACTTATGCAAATTGTCCGACCAGCTGAGAGGGTCAGTCGGTCAAAATTACCATTCTAATAAGGCAATAAATCTTTTAAGTTTTGTTTCCAAAAGCTAAACAGTTTCTTTTTTTTTTATGCTTCCAAATTATTTTAAAATATATCCTTTGAATACTTTATGAAGTCAAATAAAATATATTTAAAGAAAGTTTTACGCACCCGAACTAGTTGAAAAATGTTATTTTCGTAATTAAACGAACAGATCGTTGAAAAAGAAAAGAAAGAAAAATATATTCGGTCAAAAAGATTAAATGCTTCAGTTAACTGAAGTTCCGATACACAAAATCCATGCTAGACACATTGAAAAACTTTGCTTTTTTTCTTGGACACAGTGTTAAATAGAGAGAAACATAATGGATATTACGTTATATGGTTACTAGATTATTTAATCAAACTTTATCCTACCACTCCGAAGGAAGATTCTAAACTGTAAAGAAAAGGGGGAAAAAAAACTTTTTAGATTTTCCTTAAAAACCTACTAACGAACTAATTAAATAAACCAACTCTGTACAGATATACTCGAGTTAACTACTACTAAACCACACAAAACAAAAAAAACCAACATACACGAAACTAAACCACGAAACTAAAAAAAAATCATTAAAATATAGAAAGTAATAATAATAATAATAACAAATGAACTAAAATAAACGAGCTAACCAACAAACAAACACGGCACCAACCAACCAACCAGTCAGCTAACCAGCAAACAAACAAACAACTATATGATCCTGTACACCCCCCAAACGATAGAATTCGCGCAGCCCAAGACCGCAAAAGCCATGCGCACTTCTCCACACGTGTTCAGTAAGATATTTGTATGAAGGAGACGTTCATCCAACACGGCAGCTCTGCTTCTCTGCCGCCCCCTTCCTCCTTCTTTCTGAATCTCTTTCAAAGAAAAAAAAAAAACTTCTTAAATTCCGCTACACAAGCAACAGCTCAAAACTTTGGGACTAACGCAAAAAATATAGAATATTATACCTCAAAGTAGGTTTTGATTTTTTTTTCTTGGGGGGACCTACTGTTATCCTTGCTCCCTTATCCTGTGGTCAAACCATTTAATTTTTTTCTCCCAACCAACAGCCGATATATATATATATATATACACACATATACATACTTTGTAGGTTTAAGTTTATATGCTGGGGTGTATATATATATATATAATTATATACACTCTTGTGTACGTGTAGATATACATATATATATTAATATATAGTATTAGGATTTTATCCCTAATATTATTATCAATATACACATATATATCTGTACGTTTATATGTGATACCCAAATACTTCTACTGTTGCTATAGGGCATTATATTCTCAAATTTGTGAATCGGCAAAGAACAACGGAAAATATACTTCCTACGAAAGAAAGAAGAAAAATATAATTCGAGGAACGTGGAGAAAGCGCTTTTTTCTTTTTTGGTCTTTTTCTTTCATGATACTTCATTGTGGAAATTCTACATTGTAACTTATCCTTGGAGAGAGCAAAACAAGAGTAACAACCAATATTTTCTTGCTGTGTGTATATATAACACGAAATTACAACCACAAGCATACAATAATATACACCATTTTTATATAATATATATCATATATATATATATATATATATATATGTATATATTATTTCCGTTGGATTAAGTGAAAGATTTGTTGATTTAGGAGTGAAAGACAAATCGGAGGAAATACCGAAATTCCTCAAAGGGGAAAACAAAAAAAAATTCCTTTAATATAGAGGGGGAATTATCTTCTCCCCCTTTTCCTCTACACACATACATATATATATATTTCTATCAATCGCTAATTTTTTTTTGTTATTCCAGTCTTTGCTGTCACAAGTACACATACACACACACACACACACACGCATACATATACCAAATAACGAATGTGGTTTATTAATTACCCCTAAACTATATAAAACATTTACATATCTTACTGTTTATCCTTTTTCTTTAATTTTCATTTCATCTTTTTCATGTCTAAACATAAGTAATTCCTTTCTTCCCTTTCAAAACCTTCTATCCAAAACATCTACCAAACATTGCATTATCTAATTGAAGATAAATTTAAAAATTCATAAAAATGGGGACTGAAAATAACAAAGAGGATCGAAATTCACCAGAGTATTTATCACAATTGCTAAAGGATAAAAAACAGTTACAGGCGTTTCCGAATGTCTTTGTACACATGGAAAGACTACTCGAAGATGGTAAGTACTAACTTATATCTATATCTATCTATGTATGTGTGTTGATGTATGTGAATGTGTGTGTATAATGTATATGTAAAATGTCTCTCTTTTTTGTAATTGACTATTTATAAACTGGAGCTGAGTTTTCTTGGGTTTGTATATTTTTTTTTCGCTTTAGCGGTTTTTTATTTCTTCCATTGCTCGTGCGCGAGCGCGCGTGTGTCTTGACTGTTCTGTGTGTTTTATGAACTATATACGTGTTGGATTAGTTTCTATGCTGTCTTAGCGCGCGCGTGTGTGTGTTTGTGTGCTAGCCTGTGTGTGTGTGTGTGTGCTGTGTTAGCTTGCGTGTTTGCTTGTGTGTGTGTGCTGTGTTAACTTGTGTGCTAGCTTGTGTGTGTGTGTGCGTGTGTTACCTTGTTTGTGCATCAGTACTTTAGCTTCTGAGTGTAATCTGCGTGTGTGTATATATATATATACATACACATTTTCTCTCTGTCTACACGTATGTATATCATGTAGTAGTATGCCATTGTCGTATAATATACACACAAGTTTATACAGTTACTGTTAAAATATTTAATCAGTATATTAACTAGCGTGATGAACTGCGTGTATATTATTATACATACACACAAGTCCACTATGAATTTAAGTGCAGCATATTTGTGATATAAAACTGTTTTCTAAGTTTTAGTGTTTAGCCCCATGTCTGTCTTAATCGGGCAGACTTGTGATAGAAGTCAATCTGTCCATGACCATCGTGACGTTTTAGGGATTCGTACGATTACATTCTGTCTTACGTGTTCTATCCTTGTGCGTTTTGGAGAAGATTTGACTGCTATTTCTGCCAGGTCGAGCTGGAGACCTCCTCCTTTGACCCGCCGCGGTTTAGTGTTTGTAGCTAAACTTAGTGCTGTTTCATGTCTGACCTGAAATGCCAACAAACTTTGGCCCAGATGTTTATTTCCTTGTGCTTTTAACAATAACGTGTTTATATATATTTATATATATTATAAAGCTATGTGTATATATACATACAATTGTACAAATATGCTTTCTGTCTCTCTCTCTCTCTCTCTTGTGTGTGTGTGTGTATATACAAGATTTATTCTTGATTTAGTGGAATTTCTCAGCTGCCAGAGAAGGTGACACACACACACACATATCTATATACACACATACATATGAGAGGGAGGTTGTGTGTGTGTGTGTGTGTAAAGAGTATATATATTATATTATTATATATATACGCTTATGTCTAGTACACACAATATATATACGCACACACAAAAGAACATAGAAAGTCAAACATGGCTATACACAACTTAGCAACTTGAATTCCTAAGAAATGTTTAATTTCCGCTTTTCCATTATCATATTGAAGAAAAATCTCGCTGTCTTCTCTAAATTTTGTAAAAATGTCCTGTCAGAAAATGGTAATAGGGGCCAAAGAGATAGTATTTGGGTATATTGAGAATCTTTTAAGCTTTTTATTGTGGAACCTCTTAAAAACATAATTTTGGATCATGATAGAAACTTTCGACACGGAATGTTGTTCCTCAACTTTGATAGTTGGCGAGGTGTGTATGGGTATATCTAGATGTTTGTATGCATATGTGTGTACATGTCTGTTTCTTAAATGAATCAGGCTTTATAACTATGGAATTTAGAATAGTGTATATATACATACATACACTTCGACACATAAGCCGTAAATTGAGTTATGACTTCTCTCTTATATATCTATCTATCTATCTATCTATATATATATATATATATATGTATAATAATACACATAAAATGTGTGTATATTGCATATATACGTACATGTATGTACATTATTACATCTACATGTATATATAGATGCATATCTGGGTACAGGACGTCACAAAAGATATATATATATATATATATATAATTATTTATTAAGTTCCACGTGCATGATGGAGTTTGTGTGTTTATAGAGATTTATACACATT
>NC_068999.1:50040628-50043128 GCF_001194135.2 Octopus bimaculoides
ATACATACAAACAAACACAGAACTGAGTGTGCAATGCCCAACTGTATATTTCTGGTTATGGCAAATAAACTTGGTCAGAAATACACTGCTTGACAATATATAAATATTACTGCTGTTTTTCTTCTAAGGTGTACTCTTTTCCTGACCAACGGACAACCAACTCATATATATATATATATATATATATATTATTTATGTACGAGTTGTTTGCATGTAATATTCGTACGCATTGCATATACAAAAACGGTCTTGTGAATGATGTACAAGTCTAAAGTGAAAACTTTGTTCCTAATTATAAGACAAACCAGTTATATATATATATATATATATAACGCATATACATGCATGTGTATATACGCGCCACATGTATACACTCGCATGCACATGTATGTATATATGTGTATATAAGAAACTCTAAGCTTGTTTTTTTTTCTTTTTTGCCATGTGATTAAAGGGTGCGTAGGTGTTTTAACTATCCCCTAGTTACTCGAGGAGACATGACAAACGGCGTTCCAGCCGTGGACGTCACGTATTTGTTTCCTTTGTTTCTTTTTTCGAAGACTGTCTGCCATGAGATGTGAGGTTAATTCAACTGCCATTTCTAACAACCAGTACGAACGTGTCTGTCTGTCTTGCCTTCGTCAGAAAAAAAGGCTCTCCGCGGAGAGAAAGGGAGTGCCTGCAATCGCGGTTCGATCCTCGGTTGGAGGCCATTAAATTGCGGCTGAAGTTTGCCGAAGTTTTGCAATTCTAACACAAAATATTTAGTCAGAAGTTATCTTATCTCCAGAGATGAGGATAAAATTTTATAAAGTCAGCTCTAGAATTATTGTATGTAAATAGTGTCTTGTAAAGGAATCTGTAAAATCTTGTTGGCAACATCTCGGCGTCGCATACCTTTATCATATTACATGCACACACATTAAGGTATATATATGCGTGTGTATAGTGTTTTACATATTACGTACGCGTGTGTGCATTCTCTCTTACACACATGCTTGTGTGTAGTGTTATATGTGGGTGTGTAATGTATATACAAAATATATGCGTTTCATAATAGACGTAACTATGTAAATGTATGTATATGTAAGTGTTTAAAGTATAGTGTTATATATGTAATGTGTACATAAGTATATATATGATACAGACATAGGAAACATAATGTATGATATATGTGCGTGTTATGTATTTGTGCATATATATATATGATATATATATATATATACACACACACACACATATTTTTGTTTGTCTTAATAACTGACGAGATGCCGGAGCAGATTTCCGCCCGACATCCGAAATTCGGAGTTTTATTATGGCAACCGAATAATTGTCACATTATGTATTACGGATAAATTCCTCTATTTACATAATGTCGAGGTCTCATTCATTCTTTTGTCGTCATACTATTATTATTATTATTATTATTAATCTATACATATATATATACACACACACACACACACATTTGTGCTATAGATATGAATTATGTACAGATTTAATGTCTTAAAGAAGAATCTCTGCTTTCACCAACTCAATATTTCCTGAAACAAATATTTTTAATTTTCGAATATTGTATTTTGGAAGAGGTGTCTTAGATTTAGCCATAGCAGGGAATCTTTTCTAAAAGCTTAAATCTGTAAAATACAAGTATTTGCTCAACAGTTGTACCTAATTGTATCAGGTGTGTGTCTATATATATATATATATATATATATATATATATATATATATATATATATATATATATATATATATACATATATATATACACACACATACTTGTAACGTGTATGCCGATGTGATGTTTATTCATATGTTCACTTTGTATGCGTGCAATATACGGACTTGTGCGTCTATGTATATGTAAAATATGAATTTATTTATATGGATACGTTTGTAATATACATACATCTACGCGCCCGTCAATTACACACATGTGTGTGAAATTATATTTCGGTGTACATTACGTGTATATTTATTCGTAAAATGTATATACAAAATAATTCCGATATATATAGCGATCATCATAATCATTCGTTCGTTAAATAAACTTCAATACTCGCGCCTATTCGAGTGTGTCTTATGAGAACTTCAAATTCAGGTGTATAAATATTAATACACATTTTGTATCATATACAAAGTACTACTTGTGTATATTTGTGAAATAATCATGAACATCCTTCTGTTTCCAGTTTTATAACTTAAGTTATTCGTTTTATATATATAAAGCTAATAAACTTTGATAATTCAGCAAATGATTACGCATGTAGTTTTCAAATTACACACACATACATATTCGTCAGTCAGTTAGGTTTTTAAATGTCGATTTTATTTTATTTATATATCGTTATTCATTATCGGAAACTTCTATAGAAGTTTGAAAAAGATTCTTTGTAGATTTTATTTGATTTCACTTGGACTTTTTCTCAGTTTTCACACATGCCTAAAAGTTTTAGATATAATTTAAATACAATTTAATCATTATCTGATAAAATTT
>NC_068999.1:50045628-50052042 GCF_001194135.2 Octopus bimaculoides
TACTTTATATTTACTGATTCAACAACTGGAACTTTGGGTGTACTGAAAGAAAAGAGAGGGAAAGATGCCTTTCTTCTTCGTTTCATTAATTTATTTCATAGATTAACTGAATAAATCAGCAACGGTGTTTGTCTTGCCTATCATGTGAGATAGTTCAAACTTTTCTAGAATTGGGTCGTGAATCGTTATAGGCCTTTTAACTAGCCACGGGCAACCTGTACGGCCCACGGGACTTTCTGAATGGCACGCCTGAACGAAAAAAACTATTCGTTTTTTATGTATTTTTTAATACTAATACGACCCACTTCTCGAGAAAAAAAAGTTGCCCCTTTCAAAGAGAGAGCGAGCAAGCAAGTGGTGTTATCTATGATAAAATAGGTGTGGACAGCCGTATCTTTACAATATGAGGCCTTTATAGTAAACGGCAGCTCCCCGCTCGCTCTTATTTCGTTTCCCTTGCTAGGTGGGGCAGCTATTCGGAGTCATCTATACAACAATCTCCCCTTCATCTTAAGTCTGTCCTCATTCATTCCTGCTGCTTCTCTCTCTCCCCCTCTCGTCAACTCACTCCCTCTCTCTCTCTCTCCCCCTCTCGTCAACTCACTCTCTCTCTCTCTCCCTCTCGTTTACTTGCTCTCCCTCCTCTCTTTTACACCCTCGCTTTCTCCTTCCCAATGTAGATAAATTGTATAGAAAATACAGGTCACATACATACTTTGCATAGCTGTTATCTAGGTACGATTTGAGATATTCTCTCTCTCAATCCTAGACGAAAGAAACAGTTAACGTATTTTTTGGATTTGATGTTCTCTCAGCGTGTGTGCATTTTTCTAGTTTTGTAAAAGTTTAGCAAGTCACATGTCTGCCTTTTGAATGGAATGTACAATACAGGTGTTTATATATTAAATACATGCACCTTGTAATGTGTGTGTGTTTATATATATTTACTTATTAATTGTGTGTGTAATATATGTATTGTAGACTTATGTGTACTCGTGTCCGTTCTAAAGGGACTCGGGACAATACGGATACACACAGATTCTTTTTGTGCTCGCAGTATACATTTGTGTAGCCATATAAACATCAGATCAATCCTGATGGAGTTACGCCAACGACCAAAGACATTCCAACCGGAGCCATCATGTCTTTTTTTTTTTACATCAGTGGTTCTCAACCAGTTTTGCCCACCTATGGACCACCTTTGATTTCTATTTTACTCAGGTGGGCCCTCATACCAATTCGATGTAAATTCCTACTATTTTTTTTTATAATTAAATATAAAGGAATTGTATGAGAAAAATTAAAATATTTTAGAAGCAGTTTATCGCACATTTTAACAATTTTTTATGGACCCCGATTGAGAACTGATTTTAGATTTACACTACTCTGTTATTTAGGGGGGATTTACTGGTTATTTTCCAACAGGTTGGACAGACAGATAGGACCCCCCCCCCACTCTTTCGTACAATAAAATTATATGTACACACACATGTGCAGTGGGGGGGGGATATCTTCAATTTTACAAACTTAGTTATTCCACTTAAAATTACTGTTAGATATTTCATTTAAAGACTTAGTCAAATTCTAAGATTCCAAGAGCATGTTCATTTGTCTAAGTTTTCGATAAATCTTTTAGCTGTTTTATATTTTTTCTTAATCTTTGATGGGCTTGGACCGCCATCCCCCCCCCCAATCGAATGCAGTCACCATTTTCAGAAACATTTTAAAGAAAAGTAATTCATTTCAATTTTTCTGCGTAATTTGTCTTCTGACGATTACAGAGTGGGATTCAACTAACTCACAACGAGATACTCAATGTATTCATTTAACTTGCCAGAAAAAGCTACCAATTTTTTCACGAACACGCACTAATGCCTTTGAACAGGGAAGGACGTGATCTGAAATAAGTTAAGATGGTTCCTGACTCTTGATCGGGACTGACCCAAGTTTACCAACTTATGTAGGTCATTACCTGTCCTTGAATTTATGATGCAACTGACAAGAGTTAAGCAATCACATTATCTGTAAGGACAGGAGATAAGTTTATATCATCCAAAAGTCCATTTTCATTAGATGAATAAGTTTCACCTTTCCTCATATGTGGACGCCAAAGTAAATGTGATTTGAACCACAACTTTTCTTAGATCTTGATTTTGTTGGAGCCTCTTTGTAGTCACAACCTTTTAGAAATAGCAGCCAAATCTCCCTCAAATCAAGCCCTATTGTCTCGAGTATAAATATTAGAAAGAAATACTTATTGGACTGTTCGTGCTGGCATACCTTCTTTTAAATAAGTCTCCTCGATCTTGTTAACTGAAAAGAACTGATATGCTACTTTGAGCATTTATACTATGTAATGATACGACGCAGTTAGACACACGCATAGGTACAGGCATGGTCGTGTGGTTCAGAAGTTTCCCTTGCAGCCATATAGCTTTGGGATTGGTCCCACTGTGTGGCACTGAGCCTGGCCACTGTGCTGTAAAGTGAATTGAATAGATGAAAACTAAAGACCCCTGTCGTATGTGTTTGATTGATTTTGACGTTTACTTGCTAATTGTAAACAGTTGCTGTTCATGCTTAGAAGAAAAAAATTGTCTGCAATCGTCTGTGGAAACATGTCTGGTCATTGAGCCGTTACAGGTTCGAAGGACTAGAGGGAAATATTAGTGGACATTAAGTGGATAGCATGTGTATAATTAAAATTGTTTTTTTTTTGTTTTTTTTTTTGCCAAGATTTAATGGGCCTTTTCTGGCACACTCGTTGCAGTCCATTGTCCACTTTCGTGTAGTTAAACACTGAGATTTTTCACCACTTCTCATATCTTCCTTGGGAGTCTTTCTCTTCTGCATGTTCATTTTCCAAGCATGCTTCTCTTGCATGCTGCATCCGATTCCTCTTATCCTCAATATTTCTTGCATGCAGAAGATGCTCACCTCTCTTTCCAGCATTCAAGCATCCTCCACATTAAACGCTTGTGCTTTCCTACCATGCTTGTATACAAGCCTCCATCATACACTATATTTTTCACTTGGAAGACAGAATCCAGCAGAGTATCCTTCTCTATTTGCAATTCATGTAGAGCAATGGTTCTTAACCAGGGTCCTTATGGTTCTTGTGAGTTCATGTAAGATTTTGTTAAACTTTGACCAATAAATTGGTTATACTTCTACAGTGCAGCAAATATTCTATCAATTTTTTTAATAGAATTCCTAATATTGGATTATAAAAATATAATAGAATTTTTAAAGCATCGATCAAATGGCTATGGGGGTCCACCCAAGCAAAATAGGAATCAAAGAGGTCCAAAAGGGAAAAATATAGTTGAATATCACTATCTAAAAGATGGAAATTGTCAAGTACTTCTAGAATGATGCTCAGCATCCAGAAGAATTTTTCTATAGGTACTCTTGCACAAATACAAAATCCTATCAGCATGCCTCTGATTCCACTTGCATCTCTTGTGCACCCATAGTTTGCGTATGGTACAGCATATGCAAGTCCTATGATCTTTTCTGTAGATCAAGCATAGTCCATTGTTAGATGGCTGCGGAGTCCTGTCTTCTTTCTTGCCAACTGAAACTCTTGTCTTTGCTAGTATTAAAGATATTGATCCGTATGCCCTGTTTCTACGTTCACAATTTCAATTCTTTGACAGATTTTGCTTGGAGAATTAGGTCATCACATTTAGTTTCTTGTATACATGTCTTAAGTGCCACTGTCATGTCCTGGACAAACAGATAAACAAAACCGGGCTAGGGCCAACTGCTCAATGAGCACTTGCGTGCATATGGACAAGTCATACTGAGGATACCATAGCACTACTTATTTTATCAACCCCTGCAAGGATAAGAAAGGAAGGGGGACATACTAGACCAAATGGTATGTGAACACAACATAATGGGACATAATATCACAGGATATTTTGGTGCTCTACTGATTCTCCCTCATAAATTTGCTATTATAATTTTTAAAAATATATATTGTGGTATTGATATGAATGGATTTGTGTGTGTGTATGTGCAATACATGTCTTACATAATTGTTTTCCCACATGTGGAGATGATAATGATGGGGCTGTAGTGTTTACAGCCAGGTTCTGCACTAATACATATTGGTTTCAAATTCTGGCACGAGGCCAGCAATTTCGGGGTTCTTGGCAAATCACTTATATTAACCTCAATACTTGGCCTTTATTTTATCGCAAACCCCCTCCCTCCCCAAAGGTTAAAATGCAGTCAACCTTGGAATTTGAACTCCGACTGTAGAGACAGAAGAAATGCCGCAAGGCATTTTGTCTGATGTGCTAACGTTTCTTCCAGCTCACCATCCTACTGCAGTTAATACATATTGACCAGGCACGTACTGTGAGTAATTCCTCAGGATAAGAAGTTGGTAATGTTTATGTAATAAAGCACACAAAAAATAAAACACAGGCACATGACTGAACTGAAGGCAGAACTTCTGCCTTTATAGCGCATAAAGAAAACAATGTAGGAATGTACTCAGTACGTGTAGTACAGCAGTACTATACGCAGTTTTAATACTGAGATTGAAAGGCAGGGGAGAATTATGCCTACCTAATCTATAAAAAAATAAGATATTTTGAATTTCATGCATAATAGAGTAACTTTCATAATTTTATTGAATTAGTTGCATATTTTGCCATAAAAGAAAACTGTTACCATCAATCTGTTTCATTCAGGGTAGGCACTACCTACCTTGCCTACCCAGGCTGCATGTCCTTGATATTGACTCATCATTATCATTTAATGTCCACTTTTTCTGTCTTGCATGGGTCAGACACAGTTTGTTGTAGATTTCTCTACAACTGCATGTGCATGTCACCAACCTACATCCGTTTCTAAGCAAGGCAATATTTCCCCATGGCCAGACATGTTCACGGAAGACTTGAAATGAGAACATTGCTTGTATGGTGATGTTACTTGTTTACAGCCAATACATATTTAAACAAGAGTACAGAGAAATACATTTTATATATATACATGCATGAATAGATGAAGACCAGTTTTTTTGTTTCTGTCTACCAAATCCAATTGCATGTGTGCTTGAGTATATATTTTAATATCCATTTTCTATATTTGTATGGGTTGTTCAACATTGTATGTGTGTGTGTGTGTGTGTGTCTATCTTGTTCAATATGTCACCCTCTGATTTAAGACAGCTGGGTATGATTTGAAATTTGGCTGTATCGAACAGGTTAGGTGACCATGTGAATGCTCCCTTGTGTATATAGATATAGTGTGTGTGCGCACATGTAACTGTTTTTATTGACAATGAAAACCATTGTGAGCCATTAAAAATGTTCTAATTAAAAAAAAAAACTACCCTTCTTTACTATATCATTAGCCATGTGCTTTAATGCCTTTGTGACCCATCTGTTTGACATGCTGTCATGTGTGTGAATTGTTAATGTTTTGTATTGAAGTGTAGAGCTTTTAGGTTTAGAGTTTAACAATGGTTTAAAAACTTTGCATTTTGAACAGATTAATTACCATTATCTGAATCAGCCGTTTTCAATGAGACAACTACACTAGTTTGTGTATTGACCAAAGCTTATATATTGTATTCTCCATTGCATAAAACCAATGCAAACATTAGGTCAATACTTAAATAGTATATTGACAGTATACTATTTGTTGACAAATGCATGTTAGATGTTCACCAATTGATCTAGCTATATATATATATATATATATATATATGCATGCATTGACAATTCATATATATGTGTATATATCATGTGTGTGTGTGTGAAAATATATATATGTGTGTGTGTGTGTGTGTGTGTATACAGGGTGCGGTGAATAAATTAAGTTACGCAAAAATGAAGGTAACACTGACATCTCATTTTAACACAGTTTGTGTTCAGAGCCGAGGAAAGAGCTGTGTCCAAGAAGCTAGCCATCAAGTTGGTTTCATTGATGTCCAGAGCCAAGTGCAGGTTGTTGTTGTTGTAGAAGTAGCTGAAAGGGTTAAGAAAGTTTGAATTTGACTCCTGATACATAGGAAACCTTGTTGGATAATCTGCCGTATATGAACTGCTAGAGCTTATTCTTAAATGACAAATATACATTGTACTTGTGTATACAGGTGAGTTTGAGTGCACATATTTACATATGTTCAGGTGCACTGCCATCCCCTGCTTGTCAGGAGATGGCAGGAGATCCAGCTATGAAACCTTCTTGGGTAACCCTTCCAGCCTTTTCTATCATGGAAGAGTGCACATAAAATATTTAAGTACATCTGCATATATGTACACATGCATATAGTCATACATACACACGCTCTAAATACATGTGTGTGTATGTACTGTGTGGTTAGGAAGCTTGCTTCCCAGCTACATGGTTTCGGGTTCAGTCCCACCGCGTGGCACCTTGGGCAAGTGTCTT
>NC_068999.1:50052052-50056385 GCF_001194135.2 Octopus bimaculoides
GTGTGTATGTACTGTGTGGTTAGGAAGCTTGCTTCCCAGCTACATGGTTTCGGGTTCAGTCCCACCGCGTGGCACCTTGGGCAAGTGTCTTCTGCTATAACCCCGAGCCGACCGAAGCTTTGTGATTGAATTTGGTAGGCGGAAGTTACTGCCGTGTGTGTATATATTTGTGTATGTGCTTGTGCCTCTCTCCCAGAGAGTCAGAGAGGGAAATATATATTGCAGATATGCCCTTTTTGGAACCCACAGCTCAATGTTGTAGCAGTTATACTTAGCTGAACTTGAACCTTCAGTATCAGGGAACTGTGCATTGATATGATAGCAAAGTTAAGATTCGCCAAATCTTTACTAAGCAAGTTGTACTGTAGCAGGATATTATATTGTCTGTCTTTTATTCTGTAATGAATAACTCAAAAGTAGTGTTATCCATAACATCTCAAGTGAAAAACAAAGAACATAATTTTCAAAGCTATTCTCTCCTGAGACTGCCTCTTCAGTATTACCCATGTGGACATCACATTAGAACACACAGAAAAAAAAAAAATGCTGTTTCAAGTTTTTCATATTTCTCTAAACATTCAATAATCTTCCAGTTTTCAAAATAGCCATAATGCCCACTGCCTAATATAGAAACAGAAAACCAATCTATTCTGGTTTCCTTTCTTTGAAGGTGCATGAATTATCATTTGCCTTCTTTCACTGCTTGACATAGTTTTAATTTGTATACCAGAAACTCTGTGAGTTAGGCTTGAAGTAAAATATGATTCAACTTGGTCTGGCTTTTATGTTTTGCATATTATTAAAACTACATACATTAACAAAAGCATGATTTTCAATGTTGTGCATTGCAATGCATTTTGAGTTGCACATTTGAATCTAAACAGACCGATTGCTATAAGCTCTGGCAACAATAATTGTGTTCATTGATGTAACTGTAAAATTATGCTTGTATACTATAGTGAGCAGAGTTTCTGATGTCCCAGGAAGTCATTCTTCAAGGACAGGAATGTTCTTGTATCCTTACTATTTGAGAGTGATGGATACCAATCTTTTAAGTTGCCAAGGACTTTTGTCTGAAATGTCAATCATTTTGCTATGGTGTACCAATTTCACCATACGTCTATAACTATAAGTATGAGAATATGTGCTGGGAGACGCATATAGTTTTTTATTAATCTAACCAGCAGAAGTTAGTGATTCAAGGGCCAAGAATTTCATGCATTGACACTTATCGAACTTGTTTCAAACCACAAAACTTTCGGCCTTTGAGTTGCTCTGTAACTTCTATTGATTTATTTTTTTTTTTTAAATGTTTATATACTGTTTTTAGTTCTGTTTTCCTGTGTGAACGTATGCAGTAATGTGTGTATAGGATTACTCATGTAATTGTTTTATGCCATCAACCCTGTACTTAGTGTTTAGACAAATACTACTATCAACTTAACTGTGATCCACAAATCCAGTATTCCAGATATCTTTATTAATCTACTGTAGATAACCATTGCCCTGTTTCCTTCCTATAATATACTGTTTTATCTGGAAAAGGATTACAAGCTATTCAGTCTCCATTGTCTAGTGTTTCCTGTTGATCTTTAACAGAACAGTTACTGTTCTGCACTTCTAGTGGTGTACATCCCTCAAGGATATTGACAGTATTAATATAGTCGTTTGGGCCACTTAGGAGGGAGTGTTTACTTATTGGCTCTCGAACGGCCAACCATTAATACCACCCATAAAAATATTATGGAAATTCTGTCACCATCTCATCAAGATGGCAGAATGGTGTTGAGCCAGTTTTAATGTTTAAAACTGTTCAATTTTAAACACTTCAACTTGTTCACCTCTTTCCCATCTTCATACTCTCCCTGCTCTCATTGCAAGAAACTTTGGTTTACTTTCAGATCTACTCTGATTAAGCAGACTATTTGTGACCATCTAGTCTTTTAATTTCATTTCCAGGGCCCATATAAGATTTTAAAATTTATGGGCAATAGATCAGTTACTCTTCAACAATATACAAAATGTTTTAACAATTTTTCGGACATGAGTTAAAATAAGAACAGTAATAAACAAGTGAAGAACAAATATATACTGCGTGTATTTATTTGGCAAAATTAAAAAAAAAAAAAACCACCCCGAAATACAACAAATATCCAAATATTACGAAAACACAATAGGTTTTTTAAAAAACCTCAAATGGCTCTGTAGTAGAGGTGGGTCCATAGACATAAAAGAACTTTGAGCACCATTGATCTAGGGCAGCAATGTCCTGTTCTTTTTAAGGTGGGAAGGAATGGTTTGACATTGGGTACAATTTCTAGCAGGTCGATTGACTACATAGAGCAGTCCTAGATAAACTGCAGCCCACGGGACTTTTGGGATGATATTCTTAATGAAAAATTACCTTTTTTTTTTTTTTTTTTTTTTTTTTTTTTTTTTTTTTTTTTAATAGTGGGGCCCACTTCTCAGAAAAAGGTTGTCCCTGCCTGACATGGAGGGGCTCCTTTGTTAATTTGTGAGAACAGTTATAACGTGGTGGATTTGCTTTCGAAGTTCTCTAGTGTGTGTATGTGTGTGCGTGTATACGCACACCATAAAGGAAAGATGCGTGTGTGTGGTTCGGTATGAACACGTTCTCTGGCTCGTAGAACCACGCTACGTTTAAGGTATACCTTTAGTTTGTCTCAGAAATAGAGAAAATAAACGTTAACACAATACACTAAATAACCAACGTGTACGGTCCTTGCTCTAGATTGTGTGTGGTGGAAGGTGCGCGTGTGTGTATGTGTGTGTGTGTACAACAGTTCTGTAAACTTATATGGAGAGAGAAAGTAGAGTGAAGTTGAAGCCGGTTATTGTTGAAATGAGAAAATCTGGTGTTAAGAAAGTGAGGCTGTGGTGAAGTAATGGAGGAAGAAGTGAGGTGGGATTGAGTGAGCGAAGCAGAGAGCTAATCACCACCCATCACCTCTACTCGCCTACCTATTTGGCAGATTGTCTATTTCTCTCCACATCTCTTCTGTTTGTTTGTTGGTTTGTTTGTTACTTTTTCTGCCATCTTTCTATATTTTCTTTGCTATTTGTGATGCTCTCTTTTTCTGTTACTATTTGAGCTGCTTTCCTACACACACACACTCTTTCATTCCTCTTCCTCTCTCTCCCCCCTCTCTCTCTTTGGAATTTTTTCAACTCTGGCTGTTTTATGCTGGAATGAATCGTGGATTGCTGTTAGCCTATGGAATTACCCAACATTTTTTTTACTTTCTGGTTTTCAAACCAACAACAGTTTTTCGACCCTTCCCCCCCCCTTCTTACATCACAAATGCCCCATCGAAAAAATGCGAACTTAACAACTTTTACTTAGGTGTCCTTTTTTTTTTTAATGGTATCTTTCGAGGTGTAAAGATTTTGTGTTGCCTCTCGTATCCAAAATTACATCCAAATAACTAGGAGGAGTCCTCTCTCCACAGAGTTGGAAAATACCTTCGTCTGTACTGGCCTTCTTCAAAACTCAGTTGCAACCTATATTGGAACACAGCCGTCGTGTGCGTACACAACGGCATTCCTAGATCACATCCAAATGATTGATAGATTCACTGCAGAATACCAGTACGGCTGCGTGGTTCAGTTCCATTTGCAACTCCATGGTTCCTGGTTCGAGTGGATGGATGATCGATAGACTTCTCCTCTCTGACTTTTTTTGTTACTGATTTTAATACTTGTTCCACTTGCTTCTGATAGATTAAAGAAAAATCTAAAATGCTATCATCTTGTATGGTGTGTGTGGTTGTATTTTAGGACAAATGAATGTAACTACCCTTTGAGGGCATTTTTCTAAACTACTTAAAAATTGTAATATATTTATATAATCTCAGGTTTTAAAAATACATGAAAAGAGAACTAACAATGTATTGAGTTTTAAAAGTCCCAGGACTTATGAATCACCTGCGCGCGTGTATATACGCACACACGTTCTTTTCAAAAACAGCCTACTTACACCACACTCATCTAGTTGACAAGGGTAACCTTCCAGTTTCGAGAGGTTAAAAAAGTAAATAAAATACAAGGGAAATAACTGAACGTCTTACCAGTATTATCCGTACTACTTTGTTTATAAATAAATCACGTGATTTGATTGACGTTAACTGTTTATATATAAATCACACACGTGATTGAATATCAGTTTTTTATGAGAAATCGAAAATGCCTCGTGGAAGACCGGCTGCACAACATCTTATTGTTGCTGAAAACGAAATCCTCACTCGTGAATTAATATTAGAGGTAAAATGGAAAATCTGTGATTTAAGCAGTAGCTCAAGATACAGAATGTTGG
>NC_068999.1:50057735-50059341 GCF_001194135.2 Octopus bimaculoides
GTGTATGCTATACTATTGTCATTTACATTTTGAGGACACTTTCTGGGACGTACAGACGGAAGCGCTCTTACAAAAGATACTGTTTATGGCCTATTCATAAATCTCTTTGCAGAACGAGTATGTTGAATTGCTTTCCACAATATCAATAGATGCTGCAAACTGTGATCAAAAGTGATCAAATTCTTGGTCAAGCCACCAAGAACAACCAGGCTATTGCTAATAGATAACGAGATTAGATGTAGAGGTTTAATATAAGTGGTATAAAAGTAGCTGAGACAGAGCAGTTGAGCCTTACAAAGATGACAAAGGATCAGGATATATGGTGCTGGGCTGTGTACTCGAGATGATCCATCTGCGACTGAAGAATTGATACCGGCACTGGTGCCAGCGTTGAAAGCACCCAGCATACTCTGTGGAGTGGTCAATGTTAGTAAGGGTACTCGGCCATGGAAATTGTGTCAGAATAGACAATGGAGCCTGGTGCAGCCCCCAGACAGCATGAAAAATGGATGTTAAATAATAATACACACATGTGAATGTATTTTATGTATTTAAATACTCAGCAGATGTTTTGGCCAAAGGTCTTGTCAAGTGTGATAGTCTAAACTGTGTTTATATATATATATATATATATATAAAATGTGCACACATTTAATCCTAGCTATCGATTCAATATCGATCATGCTGGAAACTTTACAGTAGGTCAATATGTATTTAAGGGTGATAATACTGAAACGGTTCGTCTCAGTTACCAATTCTTTGTAATATATCTTTGTGATCACATGTCTCTGTAAACTTAATGGTCAAAATATTTGAAGTATTCTTTGTGGTTGAATTAAATTCACTCAGGTGTTAATAATTAAGTTAATATGGGTTTCAATTAAAAAGTACAAATCCTGGACAGTTAATTGTCAGGACTGTCAATGGTCCAGGTAAGGTTCTTTGTATTCTGACAGGAAACCCCGTGATGGTGCCAAGCTGTATCAACCCAAGTCAACAACTTTTCCTTTGGATAAACATTTTTGTGAAGGTGACTTGTGTACATGAGCAGCTGCTAGCCTTTCAAAATTAGAAAAAATCTTGCCCAAGCATGGCTGTGTGGTAAGAAGTTTGTTTTCCAACCACTAGTTTCCAAGTTCAGTCTCATTGTGTTGTGCCTTGGGTTAGTGGTTTCTATTATAACCTCAACCAACCAAAGCCTTATGAGTAGATTTGGTTGACCAAAACTGAAGGAAGTCCATATATGTCTGTTGGTGTGTTTGCATCCCTGTAAACTTCGTGGTTTAGCAAGAGACCAAAAGAATTTATACCAGGCTTAGGGGGCGAAAAAGTATGTAAGTACTGGAGTTAATTTGACTTGGCCCTTGAAGGAAGTGCCCCAAAATGACAGCAGTCTGATGAATGAAGCAGGTGAAGGAATAGATAAAAGAAGTCTACAGGTGTACAAGTAGATGCATAATCAACCTTGACCAATGGAGTCCACCCAGGCCAAAGTAGTGAATTACTAAAATCTTTAGGTCAGACATGGTGTTTTGTATATCTGTTCTGGCTCTCTATATGTTCAAAATTAAAATATGGTTTTCTATCACTAGTCTTTTCGTAGCAA
>NC_068999.1:50059473-50064375 GCF_001194135.2 Octopus bimaculoides
CTATATGTTCAAAATTAAAATATGGTTTTCTATCACTAGTCTTTTCGTAGCAAAAACAGAAAAAGCTCTTTGTGGGGCCCAGCTTGCAATGATAGGCTTTTTACTCCTAAGGTCACACAGAGCATCATGTCAATCTCAGGAACATCAGTGCGAAAATGAGCAAACAATTGTACAATAAAACAAAGATGTATGCTTGGACAGGTATTTCCCATTTGAAAAGAAAGCAAGATATTTGACTGACTTGTCTACATGGCTCAAGCATCACACACACTATTACTTGTGTGTGTGTGTGAGAGAGAAATTGAGAAATTTTAACTTGGCATTTGACTCACATCCTTATGTAGTCAGGTGATACTGGAAATCTCCCTTCAAATACATAGATCATGGTTTCCCCAGTAAGTCAGTTTGATCAAGTTCACATATGATCGAAGACATTCATTCTGTGACTACCTTTTATTTTTTCCCAGATCTGTTATATCCACAGCTATATTTTCCAGTGGTGTGTCTGTTTTTAAGATAGTTGGAAGTTTTGGTTGCTCTTTCTAGCAAGTTGAGCAACAAGTCATAACCTGAAGTGACTAGATTTTTTTTCTTCATCTTGCACATTGGACTGTGCTCATACTGGGCACTGCGTTAGCAGGTTTAGGTGAGCAAATTGACCCCAGTATTGTCATACATTTTTTCTCAGCCTGGTACTTATATTGGTTTGTTTACATCTCCCTAACACAGAGACCAGTACCAGTTGTCAAGTTATGGTGGGACAACACACACATGACTGGCTACTTTGTTTCCACCCACCAAATTCACCAAATTCACTTGCAAGGCTTCGATTAGCTTTGGGCTATAGAAGACACTTGCCCAAACTTATCACAAAGCTTATATACTTTATATTTTTTTAATTTTATGAATGAAGCTTCTAGAATATGGTTTATTTTAACATAAGTCATCAAATTCATTGTCGCTTGTCAATATCTGATATCCTCGTCGTTTTAATGTCTATTTTGAGCTTGCATGGATCAGTTTATTAAGGCTGATTCTTCCTTGACTGGATACCCTTCCTGTCGTCAACTTTCACCTGTTTTCAAGCAACGTGATATTTCCACATGACCAGACATGTTTTTGCAAGAAATTGCAAACCAATTGCTTTCATTTACCATAATTACGTGATGTCAAGATAAGGAGACATGTGTTGTGGAATTTTGGTTTCCATATATTGAATCCACTCACAAGACTTTAGTTGACCTGGAGCTATAAAATACTTGCCCAAGGTCATACAGCAGGACCGAACCCAAAACCATGTGGTTGGGAAAGGAACTTCTGAACCATTCAGTCACACTTGTCACTGATAATTTTATCTGAATTGGCTTATGGAAGATAAGGGTTCAGTCCCCTGCTTGCAATATATATTAGGTGCAGATTGCATCAACTAACCAGCTGGAGGAGGCATTCTCCTGGGGTTAAAACGGTAGTAATTGTCCATTCCTATTGAAGTGGTGATAAGCATTACTCCTCAGTATAGTAACAGCTGTATGTTTGAGTTATTTTACATTGTATTTCAAGGCTTGTTGATACAAGTACCAAAAGACTTGTAAAAAGAAACGAAAATTTAAAAAATTTGCTTAGTCAGTTGGAACAAGTCCTACATAAATTACCAGTTCTTTCTCTTTTCTCTGATTGGCCATCTCTCCCTCTCATCATTTCAGATGAAAAATTATAGGGTTGTTTCAACACTTGGTTCCACATGATAGAATTTCTAGAAAATCTTAAGAAAGAATAAAATGCCATAATCTCAAATGTGTACACATACATGTATACATGCACACATACACATGTATGCACACACATATATACATCATATATATACATACATACAAATGTACGTATTTGTACTCGTACACACGATGTTGACTTTATTACAGTTCATGAAAATTAATGGCATCAATCTCAGACTTAGGAAACACCGCAAATACCATGGGCCCTGCCGCTTCTCCTAGTAAAAAAAAAAGAAGTTAAATATATACATAAACACTTATATATAATATATAAACACTAAAGTATACGAACGGTGTGTGTGAAATGATTTACTTTACAAAGGGAAATAAACCAAGTCAGCTATTCACTCCTTCCCTAACGTCTTCTCCCCTCCACCCTACCGCACAGCACATTGTCAACTGTTTCAAACTTGTGGGGATTGGAATTCACAGCAGTTTTGAAGAATTCCTTGTAGACTTGTAAAGGAGCAAGGGTAGTGGAATAGCTGGGTAGTTCTCCATGCCTTCACTGCTTCTTAAACTCTATGACTATCACTCTCTCTCTCTCTCTCTCTCTCTTCCCTCCTATACACACATACACATTATTGTATGAGTGTTACATTGTCCTACTTTTTGGCAAATTTGCTGGGTGCTGCCAGACTGAGAACCCTGTTTTCTTTTATTTATTAATTGTAGCCTTCTCTTTCTCCTCCTACCCCTGACTTGTTTTTTGAGTGTTTCTCAGTCTAGCCACGTTTTCCTTGGGTTTTTCTTCTAATAAATGTGTGTGAATATTTTTATATATAATATACACACACATATATATATATATATATATATATATATATATATGTATATACACACATTCAAATTCTTGCACACACACACACACCCCCATGCATGTGTGTCATGTGATCATGTGTAATCAATAGGTAGGCAGTACATGTTTCAGTTAAGATTTCCACCCTCTTGCTGCTTAAATTCTTGTCTCTGGGGAATTCTTCTCTGGTGACCCACCCACCCAACCTACTACCTCCATCTCTCTTTCTCACTCTGGTCTCCTGTTGACATACCAAATGATTATTTACAGCTGAAGAAAAGAAAAGAAAAAAAACTTATTGTTCCTCAGTTTTTATTTCTGCTCCTTCCCACTACCGCCAACCATATGCCATCAACTCCCTCCCACCCATTATTACTTTTTAAGGATTAACCGCCACTTTTTAAAAAAAATACATTTTCTTAATTCTGATCCCTGCATCTCACCATAGTTTTTGGCTAGTCCTTCATTGCTCACATGTATTTATCTGTGTGTGTAGCATTTTACTTAGTCATTAGACTGCAGCCCATGCTAAGCAACACTTGCAAGGGT
Source organism: Octopus bimaculoides (assembly GCF_001194135.2). NCBI lineage: Eukaryota > Metazoa > Mollusca > Cephalopoda > Octopoda > Octopodidae > Octopus > Octopus bimaculoides. The sequence continues at coordinate 50,062,594 of NC_068999.1, forward strand.
TTGGTGATCATATCTGCCCCAGTCAGTGCTTACTTTTTAACTTTTTTTTGTCATATCTTTTGAAAATACTTTCGTTTCAATCAGTTTTGAAAATAATGGAAGAATTCATTAAAATAAGATTATCAAGTTAATGTTCAGAACATGAACTCTCATGAAATTTTAATGAATGGTTTTAATTTCAATCACTTTAAAACAAGGAGTTTGTAATATAGAACTGGGGGCCTGTCTCAGTTGAGTTAGTACCAAAAGGGTTAAAGTTGGTGATCCCCCCCCTTATCACACTGTTATGGGGTATAAATGCATTTGAGTATTTTCCCCTTCTCCTTTTCAGACGACTCACTAATTACCAGATGAATCAAGTCTTTATTCATTGGTTGGTTCCACAAAAAAGACCCATACTGTTTAACCATAGGATCAAGTTATGTTGCGGGGCTAAATTAGATTCTTTTATTCTTTACCTGTTTCAGTCATTTGACAGTGGCCATGCTGGGGCACCACTTTTAGTCAAACAAATCTATCCCAGGACTTATTCTTTGTAACCCTAGTACTTATTCTTTCATTCTCTTTTGCTGAACCGCTAAGTTACTGGGGCCGTAAACACACCAACATTGGGGGACAAACACAAATATATATATAGACACACACAAACGGGCTTCTTTCAGTTTCCATCTACCAATTCCACTCACAGTGCTTTGGCCGGTCCAAGGCTATAGTAAAAGACACTTGCCCAAGGTGTCACACAGTGGGACTGAACTCAGAACCATGTGGCTGGGAAGCAAGCTTCTTACCACTCCTGCGCCTATAGATGTTCATTAAATATATATGCTCATAAACTCTAATCAACATACTTGCCCAGTGCACATTAATATTGGTTTCAAATTTTGGCGTAACGCCAGCAGTGTCAGGGAAAGAGGTAAGTTGATTACATCAGCCCCAGTACTCAACCACTACTCTTTCTATCAACCCCAAAAGGATGGAAGACAGTCGACCTCAGCAGAATTATACATATAGATACATATTTATATACATATATTCATACACATACATACACATGCGTACATAGATACATACATACGCACACACATACATAAATTTATATATATGGGAGAGATAGACTGATACACACACACACACACACACACACACACACGCATGTGTGGTAATGACACACAGGAATCTCTTAATTTGTCTTAATGAGGTATTTGTACACTGAGATTACTGTACAATTAATTACAACTAATTAATTTGTTGCAAAATAAACACTATAGCCTCGCATTTTCAACCATGTGTGGTTAAGAAGCTTGCTTTGCAAATACTTGGTTTTGGGTTCAGTCCTACTGCACAGTACCTTGGTCAAGTACCTTCTATTATAGCCCCAGGCCGACCAATTCTGTGTGAGTGTATCTGGTTGATGGAAACTGTGGAAGCCTGTCATGTATGTGTATATAAATGTTGTTCCCCACCACCTCTTGACAACTGGTATTCATTTGGTTACATCTCCATAACCTTGCAGTTCGGCAAAAGAAACTGATAGAGTAAGTACTGATCTTGAAAATATGTCCTGAGATCAATTTGTTTGACTAAAAAAAAAGGGTGGGGCTTAGTGTGGCACATGCTGTGCTCCAGCATGAGTGTAGTTCTCTAATTGAAACAAAAGATATGTGAAATAGACACATGGAAAGAATCATTTAGTTACTTAGTATTAACTTAGCTTATAAAACTAGTGCTCACTGTGTAAGGGACATCTTCAAGATATTCTGACTGTTCTCAGTAAAGACAATT
>NC_068999.1:50064385-50070344 GCF_001194135.2 Octopus bimaculoides
TTTTTTTTTTTTTTTTTTTTCAGTTCTTCAATAAAATGTTTGATGGGACACCTGGGGTAATCTTCTGGAACACCTGGGTGTTTCATTGACTGCTGACTTCTTCAGCCACTGTCCACAGGTTTCCATGCAAACTTTTGATAACTGTTGGCCATGGGGGTTAATAAAAGATAAAGTTCAATCATTAAACTTGGTTCTTAGTTTACTCAGTCATTTGGAAAGGCATCTAGCTGCCGAAGCCATGAAGCCATGCCGTGTCAGATTGGAACCTGGTGCAGCTCTTCAGCTTACCAGTTTGTCAAACTGTCTAACCCATGCCAGCATGGAAAGCAGATGCTAAATGATGATATATATAGATATTTCTGTATCTGTGCGCGTGTATTATATATCGCATAAAAAAAAAGTATAATGATATGAATGAGAATTTTTTCGCTCTTATGTAATCCAGGTTTAAACAAGAAAATTTTAAAATGTAGTTGACATTATCAATAACCTGACAATATTGAACAGCACTCAATTTAGGAACATTTAATATACACACACACACAGAAAAAGCAACAAAATGTGATGTGTGCATTAAAGAGAAAGGATATATATTAAATTGCGTTTCTACTTGGCTGAGTACCCAAAATTTCTCAGAACAGAATTACTGCTATGTGGTTTATTTTAATGACAAAGTCTGGTTTTTTCTTTTTCTTTTTTTTTTTTTCAAATTTGTATTTTTGTTATATAATCATAGTTCTTCAGTTTCCATTCAAATATTGATAACTTTAAGTGTTTTCTGTTATAGCCCACCCATCTTCCACTCGCTGCCAACCAAAACCTGTGTGGATTTGGTAATGGAAACTAAAAGTAGCTTGTCACACGTGTGCACATATGCACACATGCATCTTTGAGATCACATGGCGGTTGTAAAATGAGCATGTTCTTAGCTTCCAGTCTCCCTTCGAAATATATTTGGCCACAGAAAATATTACCTTGCTTAGAAACAGGTGAGGATTGGTGACAGATAGAGCATCCTTCTGTCTGATCCATGCAAACATGGAAAAGAGGACATTACACTATGAACCGTTTATATAAGTTTTCTGTTGGGTTTAAATCTGAAGATATTGTGCTGGCCACTGTAATACTCATTCTATTGCTTTCCATGAATTCCTTGATTATTCCTGTTGAGTGCACTGTCACCATTGCCGTTATATTACGCTTGTTCCAGTATTTCTGCTGCCTGTTCCATCTGTGTGTTAAGCTTGCGTCAAAGGAGGCTGTAAGTTGAATATAGAAATATAGTGGAAGGGGAGAAAGGGAGACAATGAAATGGAAATAGTTGAAACAGTGAAAACATAGAAAGGGAAAGCACAAGAGATGGTGGGGGGGTCTATATTCTTAGAAATAGTGAGGGGGGTGGGAAGAAAGTCTATATCAGGCCTGGCCAACTTGAATTACATTGCAGGCCACTTTAATCTAAGTCTTTTTGAGGGCCACTTGTATACAGACAGAATTGAAATCATTTTGCTTTCTCATGCTATTATTACAATAACGAATGAATGAATAAATGATTGCTGATTCAGCATGAAATATTATCATTGCAAAAACAGTATCTTTCTTTTTTTACTTTTCATTAAAATCTTTAATTTTTGATAAGATTTTTAAAATGTTTAAATAAACCCATTTCAAGAATATATCAAGCAGGCCGCAAGATAAATCTGCAGGTCTCAGGTTGGCTTGCCCTGGTCTATATTCTGCATTTGTGCATTAAAATTGTAGGTGCAACCAAAATGTTTAACACAATGAAACAAAATCATGAAGATGTATAACTTTATACTTTAAAAGATATATCAACACTTGAATTTAGTGAAATAACCTTACTTAGCAAGTAGCTGTGGAACTCACTTGTATTTTTTGTTCCAAACCAAAACCTGCAGCATGTTGAAACACTGCTACTATCCATTTATATTTTTAATTGAGTTTAAATGCTTATCAGTGTTGTGAAAGTAACCGTACACATACTTTGGCTTGTGAGAAAGTAGATATGATAGTTACTTAGACACAGACAGGTAAGTAGGCAGGTAGATGAGCATATCAGTATATTAAAAGTTATGCAAATAGAGGTATATTAATAAATATACAAATTGATAGATTGCACAAGTGGAATGAAAATCTCAATTGGTAAATTACTTGAATTTAACCTTCTTGGTGGTTGGACAGCAAAAAATGTAATTTACACATTATTTTTAAAATTCCTTCACTTAATGCATAGGCAATTATATGTGGCATTTTCTAGGGCCAAGAAATTATTTGATGTGGTAGTAAGAGTAGTTGAGACCAAGAGACAAGACAAATAAAGTAAAAAACCTTCTGTATTATAGTGTTGAGAGTAATAAATCTAGAATTTTAATAATTTCATATGGATGTCATTCATATTACATTCAGTTCATATAGTTTGTAAAATATTTTTTGCAATCACATACCATGCTCATTTCATATGCATTTAAATTGGTTTGTTTTGTATTTCTGTTTCTATATGTATGTCACAGTTTGTATTGTTGCATTTGTAATGCAAAATGTGGGTATCTAATTCAGTAAGCTCATTTTTTTTTTTTTTTTATGTGCATATCATAATCATATAAAACATAGTTTGTATTTACTTTGTAAATATTAAACAGTTAAGCAATAATGCTTTATTTTTAATTCATCTTTTATTTCCTTAAACTATAAAGCACATCATATCTGTCAAACGTATTACAAGGAGATAAATAAGCAATACATTCGAAATTCATTTCATTTATATTTAAAAGCACTGTTTGATTAAATGGCAGGATATCAAACAAATTTTTTGAAACTCTGCCTTTAATATACCAACATGGTTTTCAAAAGTGCTGGCTTATACTGTGGAATTTCCACAGGTTCTGCTAGTATTGATAAATTCACATCTGGCCCAAATTGTTTTTTGATATATGGAAGCAGGACTCTCTGCAAGATCTCTTAATGTTGGAGATGCACTTGATCATCAGAGACAAATTCAGTTTCACTTCCTTCAACCATTGATGCCTCAATTTTTTTTTAAAAACCTGTGCATTTTTAAGCGCATTGCATCACACAGACCGAAACTGCTCTTCAGTTTTTGATGCTTGCAACATTAACCTACTTATGGTGTTTCTGTTAAATCTCATTCACATTGTTAGCAGGTCCCTTTCTTGTTCTTTATTGATGAACTATAGTTTCAGGGTTACAATAGTTTGAGAACAGTCCGGATAGGGACCAGTTTCACTGAAGGTGTCCATAGCATGGTGAGCCATTGTTTGCTGAGCATAATTTCAGCCCTGTACAGTTGGACAATTCTCAATTGTCTCTAAGCGTTCACATTTTCCAATCACAACAGATCTTAGTGGGATTATCAAATAAATGATTTGCCTTACTATATCAAATATTAAAAACTTTTCTAAAGCATTTTTAGATTAAGTGAATTCATAGCTTTATTAATTCTCTCAGTAATTACTTTATGCTAGTTACAATTTTCAGTTTTAAAATTTACATCATTTAGGAGTCTAAAAATTAAAAAAAATTTCAGTTTGAATCAAATGATAATGGTTATTCATTGCATTACTCACCTTTAAATTAGCATTGCTACTACTACACATTTAGTACACCACAATATTTTAAGAATTTGAAATGGAAGGTATACTCTCAACCAAAGTTTCCCAACTACATGTAAAATCAACTGGCTAACATTTTCACTTATTGGTTATACTCTCCAACCATGTGAGTTTGTAGTGAAACCTCTCTCTCGGGCATTCAATCACAAATAACGAAGTTGCTAACATCTAGCCTTCGGCTACCTTGTTCCTTTCTGTCCTACATCCTGATTGGTTCTTATTTTGCGCGGCAATTGTCCCCATGTTCTGCTTGCTTAGGGGGCATTACATCCAATCGTGGCTTAGGATAAAGTCACGTGAGGAGTTTTACTGGGTTTCCGGTGAGCCCGATCCAACGACGGCAAACGTCTTCGATTTCAGATCTTTCACATGTCTGGTCTCTGACCAAACGGGTCTTCGATTTCAGATCTCTCACAGGTCTGGTCGTTGACCACACATATACAGAACACAGCTACAGCCAGTTCCAGCGCCGACGTCTTCACCACCAATGTACCGTCTACCACAATGTTGTGCGCCAGCAACCCCACCATCAAGGACACACCAACATCAACAAGCTCGGTTTTATCTTCACTGTATGAGTGGGATTTCCACTCACGAACAAGTCAGAACTAACCAGCGAGAATATTCCGTACCAGGTGACAGCTCTGCTCCTTGGCCACAACTTCTGCATATGAACATTCTAAATCTTGTGTAACTCTTATACGAACTGCTTTTCTCTATTTGAGACTTTTTTTATTGTCTGTGTTCTGTGTTCCTCACACACACACACACACACACACACACACACACTTGTGCACTCACATATTGTACACACACTATTGTTTATATGACGGCCCGTCACTTCACATTGTTGTATACCTTCTCTCGTACACAAAGGCCTGATTTATCTACTGTCTTAATTTTATATGTCGCATGCACGCACACACAGACAAACAGTTTCACTTTGTTAAATTTTTTCTTTATATATCTAACGGTTGAGTTTGTCCTAAGTTCTTTTACTGGCACAATGGCTCGTATCTCTCTTAAACGAGCCTTCCATTATATATATCTTGTTTTGTGTTTGACCGTGCGACATGGTAAAAAGGAGCCTTTTCTCGTCTACGTCGCCATCTCCTTTGGTTCGCACGGTGGAAGTATTACAGGTTTAGGTTCAGTCCTGCTGAGTGGTACTTTGGGCTAATGTCTTCTACTATAAACCTGGAACTGACCAAAGTCTTAGTGGATTTGGTAGGAATCTGAAAGAAGCTTGTCATTTGTGCATGTACACCTGTCTCTTGTAGACAAGGGCCACTGTCATACAGTTTATATTTGTTTCCAGTTTTTCATTTTGTAGAAAAATCTGCTTCCAATGAATTCTTGGAGAAGTGGACAATAAATATATATGCATCTATAATTGTGTGCAGAGAGGGAGAGAGAGAAAAACGTTTGTGTATGTGAGGTGTCTTAGGGTTGTACAAATTGTAATGGTGCTGCACCAATGACCTAATAATGCAACAAGTCCAGCTGAGCAAAAACATTGTCCTGTCAAAAGGAAGGGTTAGGCTGGTGTCTAGCACACTGTTATGCTACTAAGAGTAACACACACTTCTTACTTTTCAGTAAACCATTTTTCTAGTAGAAGGCTGTTCCAATGTAAAATCTGGTAGCGTCTTTGAGGTAACTATCTTGCATCACCTTTGGCTTTAGGTTAATTGGCTTGGATAATGAGTTCTGTGTTGTGCAAGTTGTTCCTGGCTGAAATTTCATGCAGATATTGTGGCAATTTCCTATTTTCTAATCAGTGAATGTGTACGTGCGTGCGTGCATATATACATTACATACATGTAATGTATATATTCACATAGGTGTATATTATACACCCATGTATTAGTTGGTCTAGGAGGAGACACTTGGTCAAAGTACAACGCAGAAGGGACATCCGGTCATAATGCAGTGTCCACCCCCACCCCCCTGTGCCCAATAAAAGCCCTATCACACCCATGCCTATATATATATATATATATATATATATATATAATGTGTGTAGGTGTAGACATGACTGTGTGGTAAGAAGCTTCCTAACCACATGGTTCCAGATTCAGTCCTGCTGTAACACCTTGGGCAAGTATCTTTTACAATGGCCTCAGGTCAACCAAAGCCTTGTGAGTGGATTTGGCAGACGGAAACTGAAAGAAGACTCGTGTACATATGTGTGTCTTGGCAACCTGTGTTGGTGTAATTACGTTTCCGAAACTTACCGGATCGGCAAAAGAGAGCAATAGAATAAGTACTGGGCCGAAAAGATAAGTCCTGGGGGTCCGTTTGTTCAA
>NC_068999.1:50071409-50089818 GCF_001194135.2 Octopus bimaculoides
CCCCCCCCCGCGCTTCTACACCCAGACTGCCTTCCTGTTGCCAACCCTCACTTGATTCGAAGTAAGGTAGTATTTCTCAGGGGCCAGGCATGTTTTCAGGGAAGATTGGAAACGAGGAACACCGCTTGGGTGACGGTGACTCTCATTTAGGAGTCGAGCAAACCCCTGAACCTGCATGTAGTCAGCTTCTTTCAGTTTGCTTCCCAACCCTTGTGGTTTCAGGTTCAGTCCCACTGTATGGCACATTTAGCAAGTATTTTCTTTTATAGCTCTAAGCTGACCAAAATTTTGAGTGGCCTCAGTAGGTAGAAACTGCATGAAATCCATTTGTGCGTATGGTCTTGACTCGTGCTTCTTATAAATGGATGTCAGTCATTTCTGATATGCAAAAACTTGTTTGGCCATGAGGAAATATTACCTTACTTAGACACAGGTAATAGTTAGCAACAGGAAGGACGTTTGGCCATAGAAAATCTGCCGTAATAAACTGCATCCTACCCATGCAAACATGGAAAAGCAGACATTAAAACAATGGTAGTGGTGATGATGATAAACATATGTATGCAACTTGGTTTCTGACCACAAAATCCCAATCTAGTTACTAACTAGTCATCTGAGTGCCATAATGGCAGGCACTTAACCCAACCCAATGTGCCATGCAGAAGCATCAAACCTAGAACTATGCGACTGTGAAGTAAGCTTTGTAAAAATCCCCCCTCAGCCATCATGTAATTATCAACATTCCAGTAGCAAAAATACTTCTACTCCACCTGCACAGTTAAATGAAATTGTTGGTTAGACATTGTGGGCAATGAAGATCTCACCAAGACTTTTTGCCTAGGCAAAGCATATACACAAGTTTCTTTCTTAAATATTCATGCTTGTTTTCAGACTTGTGTTAGTCCTTGTTCCATTACGTTCTGAGCACTATAAAGCTTTCTTTTCATAAGTTCTAAGTTACTTTGGTAGTTGGAAAAAAAAAAATTAAGAATGTGCATATCTTATATGAAACATGGATACCAGGGAAATATGTCCCGTGTATCAAACACAGGACAGGCAAAGGGTTTGTAAAATGTCTGTAGATGGTTGAATCCACATCAATGTGTTTATATCGAATGTGGCAGGTTTTTAACAAGCAAAGTAGCTAGTTAGGAAACCTATACTAAGAAGTAATGCTTATTGCCACATCAATATGGCTGTTCTGTAGGAATCGGTGTCACTACCATTTTTAACCCCATCCTATGGAACCACCATATTGATGTGGTGATAAACATTACTTCTCAATATAGTTACTACTTTCATCTCTTAGAGAGATTTTTCTAACTAGCTACTTTGCTTGTTGCATGATCAGTGACGAATTGTTGCTTGGTTTTCTATATATCAAGCAAGCTGGAGCGAATTGTTGTTACCTCTAGCAGACGGGTGTTCACCACTGACAATGGACACAAATAGCCCAAAACTATATGGTCTGGTGATCCCGTCCGGTGCAGATTGCATTGATTGCCAGCTGGAGGAGGCACCTCTTGGAGTTAAAAACAGTAGTGACACTCACTCCAATGGAACAGCCAATATTGATGTAGCAATAATAAGCATTACTTCTTGTTGCATATTTTGTTTCTCTTTAATCAATAATTTAGACAATGTTTCTATTTTCTTCTTCATAAGCAATTTCTTAATGATAAAAGAGAGAAAAACATTGCATTTATACTTTTTTTGTATTTATCTTGCCTCGGCAATGAAAATATATTAAAACAGTCCAAAAGTTAAATTTGAGTAATAAGTTATCTTAAGGATAATTTGCTTAGAATATGCTATTAATGTCACCATATTACTGCAGGGTTTATACTTATTTTAAATACAAAAATACAAAGCTATGTACTAATGGAGTTGGATTCTGTTTCATTACATTATATTTTGTCTCTTATGGGCATTGTTAAATTGAAAGAAATACTTTGTTCTACACAATTAATTAGAACACCACCATATAATTGTAAAGTTACATTGCTTTGGATTAATTTAACCAACACAGCATGCTAGGCAGTTGGGTTAAGCTGGTTATTATTGTGTGGCGAGTAATATAATTTAGTTTTTTAAACTATATTACCAAATAAGCCAATAAAATCTTTACTTTGTGTTTGTTCTATTTCTGTAGTGGGGGGTGTTTTGTTTGATTAGATATATTTAAAATAGAAGTGGATGTAATAGATAAAAACTGTTCATTCATCTATTTTATTCTTTTTCTTTTTTCTTTAAAGCAAAGATAAAAGATTTGATAATTAGAAAAAAAAAAAAAAACCCACAAGGTGGTTGCCAAGCAAAAGTTTAAGTACTTTATGAAGTCTGTAATTTTGGAACCCACCTTGCTGGTTTTAATTATAAAGTGATCTGGTTGTGTTCTGTTAAGTATTAAACACTTAAATTCTCATGCCAAGATGGAAGTTAAAATAAAATCTCTAGGGAGAGCTGAACAATTGAAGGTCTTCGTGCAAGTTTTGACCCTTCTTACACTCTAAGGCAGGGGTTCTCAACCATTTGTCTATGGACCCCTTTGATTACTGTTGTATTCTGGTGGACCCCCATAGCCATTCAGTGTTTAAAAACTAGTTTTATAGAAACGTATCTAAAGCAAAACTTATTCAGGGGCCTTTCAAATACTATTGTGAATCCCCAATTTACTATTGTTGCATGGGGGTCCCAGTTGAGAACCCCTGCTCTAAGGGGACCATGACTCCTGGGTATCCCTCTGCTACTTTCCTGTGCTTGTCTGCATTGCAGCCCTCCTGGAGCCACAATACCTTGAATATTGTAACCAGATCAGTCTAAGATGGTAGTTGGCCTGTAGGGTGAATTGTGGCCTCTGGAAATCTACTTCCATTCCACTTTGACCAGATCCAGTTGGGAATCTTCTCAGCTGATTTACTTTCTCCCAGAAAATGAGTAATTTCATGAGGTCACTTGCAGAATTGTAAATACCTCTGATTTCTGCTGTCCAGTGTACCTGATCTTTCACTGTCCAGACCTTTCTGAGAAGCCTCTTCTCATACACTCTCAAGTTTAAGACACACAAAATGTGACTACATAAGTTTTAGCCATTTCCATTTCATGCTGTATGACAGACGTGCTGCTTTCTACATTTTCTCCCTTCTATTGAAATTTAAATGATTTCTACATACTGAAGTTTGACACTTCACTCTCTATCTATGTCTGAGATACTAAAAGAAGCATTGTTTTTATGGGAAATGAGAGAGGAATGGAAGATAGTTTTATAGTTTGCAGATTGCATGCATTGAGTTTTAGATGGCAGCAAAGTTAAACACTTTATAGAAGTCATTTTTCAGAAATTGACAGCTTAGGTTAGAATTTTAATTTTTTGTTTTCTTTCTTGACAGCACTCGTTAATTCAGAAGGTAAATGGTAGAACACACACACATTTATATATATAGCAAAGTAGTAGAAAAGAGAAAAAAAAAATGGGTTGCTATTAGTTAGTTCATTTGTAAATAGGCAGAGATTCTGGTTGTATCTGTTTCAGTGTCTTTTTTAGCTTCAAAATGAGTAATAGGGTGAGTAACATTTGAAACCTATAGCAAATATTCATTTATATTGAGGAGCTGTCATTCTCAAAATGCTCAGAATTTGTGATGTGACGCTGTTATCTAAGTCTTGTGAACAACATACAATCTATGCTTTTGGCTCTGTACTTTAAGACAAATTCACTGCCTGGTAACCAGATAGCATTGTCTAAATATTCTGGTAAGGTGTATTGAAGTTTTCTTGTTGATATCACCGCTAATGATAAACGGGTCTTTATTAGATGAAAGTATTGTCTTTATGAGTAGCAAATATAATTGTGTATTTCAACTGAGATGCTGTGGCACCTTAGCTTAACTGCCAATTTGTCAAGTTTATAGTACAACAATAAATTTCTTAGATCATCCATTAGCCATCCTGCTTTTATTAATGTTTAACTGTCAATTCAATTAAGTCTTCAATTCTAATCTACCGAGATTGTTGTTTCAATGTACAGTGTTAGATTTAACTCTATATGTCTCTGGTCACTTATTCATTTGGGAATGCACACTGTTTTCTTTGATTCTTGTCTACTTAATCTCATTCAAAGTTGAGTTGAAACCCTTTGTCTTTCAAGGTTTAGAAAGCATTTTCATATCTAATTTGTTTGGAATATTGATAGTGAGAATGTCATAGGCTTTGCTGTTTGAATTGCTTTTCATACAACACAGCTCAGGTAGTAGCTCTCTAACTGTAGCTTGAACACTCTTCTTCCTCTGGAGACTGCAAACTGTAGATAAGGGAGCTTTGTCAAAGTACTTGACAAACTGTGATTTCCTTAGTTTTGGCATGCTAGAAAATATATAAATTCCTCTGCTCAGCTGTCATTCGACCTCTTAAAAATAACTGCTAAGTTATCCTCTCAATCCTCTATTTTAACAAAGGAAAGGTACACAAAATACAACCCTGGATATGCCACATAGCGGTGGTGGTGATCATGGCTGGAACAACTTTAATCATAGACTGTTCAACTAGTGTTGACCTCACACTAAACACATTCTATGATTTGAACTTTTGTTCACAAGCTGGTGATTTAATTACCTTATCCATTTAGCCACTTTTCTCTTACGGTTTCATATAGCATGGTTCTGCAATCACACATGATCTTTTTATCTTTTACTTTTTACTTGTTTCAGTCATTGGACTGCAACCGCACTGGGGCACCACCTTGAAGGGTTTAGTCAAAGAAATTAACCCCATTACTTGATTTTTAAGTCTGGGAGTTATTCTGTCAGTCTTTGCTGACCTGTTAAGTTACAAGGACATAAACAAACTAACACTGGAACACAAGTTGTCAAGCAGTAGTGGGACACAAACAGGCTTCTTTTAGTTACTGTCTACCAAATCCATTCATTAAGCTCTGCTTAGCCTAAGGCTATAGCAGAAGATGCTTATCCAAGGTATCATGCAGTGGGACTGAACCTGGAACCATGTGGTTGGGAGTGCACCACAAAAATGTAGTTTCATTTGAAATGCTTTTGCAGAGGGTCTTTGCATCCCACCAACAACATTTCATGATGCAACCCTCTTAACCTATATATTCCCATAAAAAAAAAAAAAAAGTCCTAAAATTTCACTGTATTTAGATTAAACGTTTATGGTAAGCTTTCACAATCTGGAGGAGAAGGACAGTATGCAGCTGTTCGCTATGGGTGTCGACTGCCTACTGGACATTTCTTATGCTCAGTCAGATGCTTCCCAGCGAGTTCATATCCAAACAAGTAGGAGCAGGTTTTGCATTGTGAAAATGCAACCAAGGGTATATATGGGTTAATCCAGAGCTATCTGATGGCTTTCTCTGAGGCTTCACGTGCAGGACTGAAGGGTTTCCTTCTTTCAAATGCAATTGGATGAGAACTTTGCAGAGTGAGTGTCCTGCAAAACTTCTCTGTAAACCATCTCTGTAATCTGGAGATTTTCCCCCTACACGAGCTGCTTAATTGTTCAGCTGATTTTTACCAAAGCAAATGGACCTTTCATCAGACTTGAATGAATATCCCAATTGTCTGATGGACTGGGCTACCTGTTCATTAAATTTAATTTTAAGTGGCTGAGTATTCTACGTACTAGTACTCTTGACCCTTTAGCATTCAGATTACTTTGTCAGAATGATGTTGCAGGGTAAGTGTAAGAGGCTGGATATGGCTAGTTTAAATGCTAAAGGGATAAACTTAATCCATCCAGCAGAACTGGTGGAATAACACAATGTCTAAGACCAGTTTTTTGAAACCTGTACAGTCTGACAGGATTTTTGCACAGTTTCCATTTTCCTAATTTTTACTCTTGTTTAGATCAACTCAAAAGCTGTGGTTTGGTGCCATACAGTCGCTGAATTATGGATCTGTAGATTTATGCTGTTAACACCACTCCTTAGCTCTCCATAGATTACATATTATTAATAGAATGGTATAAATAAATCAACAGTAACATATGATGGTATTAAAAGTTGTTCTTGTGTCAAACATTAAAAGTTAGCCAAGCCCAGCATTGTAGTTTAACCATAGGTCAATCCTGATGAAGCAGATCTATGATCAAGTGTTTTAGAATTGTGACCATCCTGCCTATTTTAAAGGCAATAAATCTACGTTTTACCTAATGCCCCTTTCCTCTTATCTTATAGACAGTACAGTGTGATTTCAGAGCAATTTGGTTGCTTTTTCTAGCTGGTCAAAACAACCACATAGAGGTTTCCTCATTGGATTTTAATGTTGTATATCATAGGCACGCGTGTGTGCACACACACCATCTTTTTTTTTTGTCTTTGCTTTTTTGAATCCTCTGTGTGTGTGTGTGTGTGTGTGTGTGTGATAATTGTCTACCATTTAACTTGTAATGACAGTAATTTTCGCATGGCTCGTGCCCTATTCTGACAAGTTGTTTGCCAACAACCGCCAGTTAACTTCTCTCCATTTCATGCCCCTGTAAAGGTTATTCTCTTCTGTTTGAATGTCACCGTTCTCTCTTAACTGATCAAATTAGTTCTCTATTAGCTCTCAATTTATACTATTTTATATATGTTTGTCTCTTATATATATATATATATATATATATATATAATGTGAGTCTGTGTGTATAAAATAAACGCGCACATTCATAATGGCACTTGTTAAGGCATTTATCAGTGTATTTAGATTTGATTGCTGCTGTTCATTTTTTTTATCTATTTCCTATAGGATTGGTTTTTTTTTGTTTTTTTTTTTTGATATCTTTTGTTTTATTTTATTTTCCATGTCTTTCTATTTTTCTGTTTGCTTATTATTTCTTTTTTTTATCTTCTGCAGAGATAGCACGGATACGCTCCTCATTGTTCCATCACAAAGGAAACAGCAGGGAATCTTTACCCTTACCTGCATCAGATGGTCAAGCAGTCACATTATCACAGAAACTTTATGTACCTGTCAAAGAACACCCTGATGTAAGTATTATACCCCTTATTTCTGCTTGGTTATATCTTTGTTATAGATATCATTTAATGTCCACTTTTCCATGCTTTCATGGGCCAGACAATAGAATTTGTTGAGGCAGATTTTCTACAGCTTGACACTTTTCCTGTCACCAATTCTAACCTGTTTTCCAAGTAAGGTAGTACTTTCCCATAGTTTTTCTTGGAAGACTGGGGGGAAAAAAACAAACCCTTACTTGTATGATGCTCATTTACAACCATCACATACAGTCAAGACGGATACCCACTCACACATACACAAGCTTCTTTCCATTTCCATCTGCCATATCCACTTATAAGGCTCTGATTAGCTCAGCGCTATAGTAGAAGACCAACCTAAGGTACTACACTATGGAACTGAACCGGAGATCACATAGTTGAGAAGCAAGCTTCTTAACCACACAGCCATGCCTCTGCCTTTTTTCCCCCCCACCCCACAGATACCAACCTTGTTTCCAAGTATAGCAGCTTTATTCCAATGGTCATTTGCTTGTCAAACAACTATGGTGTGGGGCATAAATATCACTGCAGCTTAGGCAGTCTCAAAGGATAAGCACACGGACAGCCAACACACACATTTGCACAACTGGCTTCCATACAGTTTCAGCTAAATTTTACTCATTGGGTATTGGTGAACCCAAAGCCATAGAGCTAAAGGATATACATATCCATTGGATTAAAACAGCAAAACTGGTAGAACGGTAAATCGAGAAGAGGGGAAATGTTTTATATTCAAAACAAATCCTAAATTTGATAGCCTTTTCAATTGTGCCTGCTCATATTTGAGATCATTCTCCGACCTTCTGCAAGTATAATTAAATCCTACACTTAATGTTAGATGGCCTTCCATATAGTTTTCATTGACTAAATTTCATTCACAAAACATTAGTCTGCCCTTTACTACAGTAGAAACTGTATGAGATGGAACCCCCCACACACACACATAAGAAAAAGCATGATAAACACTAGATATAAATATTTTTGCATTTTACCATTTAGTTATTTGCATCTTGTGTTTATCATGCTTTTCCCAACATTTGCTCTGTATATTGTAATTGGTAATCCTGCTAAGTAGCAGCTGCAGCACATTGCTGCAAGCAGTGGTTGATAATGCTCTGTGTGGAGCTCTAAACTCCATAGTGGCAGTCATACATGTCTGCATGAGTTAGATGGAACTCGCTGAGGCAGATTTTCTTTTTTATAGCTGGGGATCCTTTCTTTTGCCAGTCCTGACCTGTTTTCATGAAAGGTTGGGAATGAACAATACCAGTTGTAGAGCAAGACGAGGAGGAAAACGCACACATACATACAATGGGATTTTTTTCAGCTTCAGTTTACCAAATCCAGTCAAGTCTTTAGTTGGTCTAGAACTATAATAGCCAAGGTGCCATGCAGTGGGACTGAACCCAAACCACATTGAGAAACAAACTTGACTTCACAGCCCATGCCTATCATGTGTATGTATGTGATATGTGAAATGCCAGTAGCAGAAATGAACTCATGACCCAGTTGTTTGGTACACCCTGACACGTGTCTGTTTCGACTCACAAAGTGTATGTGTGTGTGTACACACAATATAACCAGTATTCTCAAATTAATGCAAACCACTTTTACAGGGATGTAAACAAGTCAACACTGGTTGTCAAACAATGGTGGGTGGGGTAACGGTAATATACAAGGGGGTGCTGAAAAGTTCCTGGTTTTTAGGGAAATCACAAAAGGTCTGGTTGGAGGTCCAGCCTTCCAAGTTCTTTTACAGAGCTTAGAAAAATTGAAGGACCGCTGCAATAAGTGTATGAATCTGCGAGGGAACTATATTCAATAAAATCTTAACTGATCCTCCTGTATTTTTTACCCAAAACCAGGAATATTCCAGTACACCCTCATATAGACACACACATATATGCAACAGGCTTCTACAGAGTTTCCATCTACCTAATTCACTCATAAGGCATCAGTTGGCTTAGGGTACTAATTGAAGACACCCCAAGATGCCTGACTACGAGACTGAATCCCCAGAACCATATGGTTGCATAGTGAGCTGATAGACTTTCAATTGACATTTGATTGTCTCAGGCAATGTGATGTGTATAAAGAAGTTTTGTGTTATTAACCCTTTAGCATTTAAACCAGCCATATATATCTGGCCTAAATATTCTACCTGTTATGTTCAAACTGACCAGATCTGGCCTCTCACACCTACCCTGCAATGTCCTAAAAATAAGCAATTTTGTGAAAATCTCAAAGCTGCAAGATGATGCATGATTAATTCAAATTAAAATGAATAAATAATCGTTACATTTGACAGTAATCTGAGTGTTAAAGGGTTAAAAATGTATGAACTTTGAAAAGTTATTTGTATTCTCGGAGTGTCCTTCTAAAATGTTTTGTATACTGTCAGGTTAATAAGATCATTGGGGATTAATTAGCCCTTTAGCATTTAAACTGGCCATATCCGGTCAAAATATTCCTGTTTTAGGGTTTCAAAATGAGTAGATCTGGCCTCTTAAACTAACCCTACAATATCATTCTAAAAATGAATTTATCTCTTCAAAAATCTCAAAGCTACAAAATAATGCATGGTTCCTTCAAAACAATCTGAATAAATAAGCATTACTTCTGACAATGTGTATGCGAAAGGGTTGAGGAATTAGATCCTTATACACAGAAATGTCCTGATGCCATAACCCTGCCTCCTCCCCCACCTGAACAGAAATCCATTTAGTTTAGTGCATATTTTTTCCTACCTCCACTGTCTTAACCTCCTTTTCTCCACTACATGCACTGCATTATGGGTAATGTCGTATTGCTCTTATCTCGACTCTATCATAGCTTCTTCCCAATCTAAGATAACAAACAAAATTCCCAGAACTTCATAACTTGGCAATGACCTTATATGGTTGTCAATTCACGATTTTTTTTTGATTTTTTAAAATCCTTTTTGGAATGGATAGCAGGCTGCTTAGAAAAGTGGTTCCTATTAGTTAACCCTTTCGTTACTCTATTTCTACTGAAATGCTTTAATTTTTGAAAATATATTTAGTAAAACAATTTTTCTGTCATTATTAAGCTGGTTCAAGAACATAAATTTGACAGGGAATTTTGAAAGAGGTTTAATTTAGGTCACTTCAAAAAAAAAAAAGGATTGCGCTGTAGAACAAGAGGCAAAAATGTTGATATCAAAAATGTCAGTATGAATTTAGTGAAAATGCACATTATTCAGTACTGATGGAGATGGCTATCTTTTTAGCTTTGATCCCTTCCTGCTATTGAAAACACAGTGGTGGAGTATTTATTTATTGCCTGCTTCTCTCTCTCTCTCTCTTTCTCTCTCTTTCTCTCTCTTTCTCTCTCTTTTTCTCTCTCTCTCTCTCTCTCTCTCTCTCTCTCTCTCCTACTGTTCCTCTCTTTCTCTATCTCTCTCAGAAGTGAGCAATACTGATGTTTGAACTAATAACCATGTAAACAGGTAGTCAAGCATCTTGCTCTTCAAATAAGAAAATATCTGTCCGAATGATTGTCTTTAGAGTACAATGGTCTGCTAGTTTTTGCACTGATGGTCCTGAGATAAGGTTTTCATAGATGCAGGAGTGGCTGTGTGGTAAGTAGCTTGCTTACCAACCACATGGTTCCGGGTTCAGTCCCACTGCGTGGCATCTTGGGCAAGTGTCTTCTACAATAGCCTCAGGCCAACCAAAGCCTTGTGAGTGGATTTGGTAGACAGAAACTGAAAAGAAGACGGTCGTATATATATGTATGTTTGTCTGTATTTGTTCCCTTAGCATTGCTTGACAACCGATGCTGGTGTGTTTATGTCCCCGTCACTTAGCGGTTCGGCAAAAGAAAGCAATAGAATGAGTACTAGGCTGACAAAGAATAAGTGCCGGGGTCGATTTGCTCAACTAAGGGCGGTGCTCCAGCATGGCCACAGTCAAAACTGTTTGGGTACTTTATTAGGGGTTACTTAATTGGTTGTTTTATTTATTGGCCCTTAAAAGAGTAAAAAGCAAAGTTGACCTTGGTGTGGTTTCAATTCAGGGTACATACAGAAATCCAGGACAAGTAGAAGTCATTCTATGTATTCCCTTCAAATGGAAAGTAAATTCTTTATATTTTTGGCATTTCCTACATCTTGCTTTTGTCTAGGATCCTTTGACTAGAATTACTTACCAAGCTTTGTATTTGGTGAATGCAAATTACCAGAGTATTTGAAATGTCATGAAAACGAGGATTAAGTGTCGGTCATGTTTCCCATTAGAGATAAGAATTCTTTAGTCTTGGAGGATGTTATTACCTTCCTCCACTCTCTAAAATTACTTTTGAAATCGCTCCATAAATTCCTTTGGCATCATTTCTAACAATTTAGCCATTTTAAAGCCTGTAAAATGTGTTAAATGCTTCTACAGGTACATTTTTTTATCACAGGGATTTTATTCCAAAACAAAGCAAAAAGTGATAAACCATTTCCTTGCACTCTGTAGCTTCCTCCTCCTCCTCCTCCTCGACACCCTTCATTCAGTTGAGTGAGCTTTTCCCTTTTTCTGTGTGACAAATTACTTGGTAACCTCACTCAAGCTGTTGGCATATGCACGTGCGCACATACACAGTACATGCTGTGAATTGGTTGGTGTTAGGAAAGAGCATTCCAGTTGCAGAAACTATGCCAAGCTAACATTGGAGCTTGGCACAGTCCTGCAGCTTGTCAGCTTCTGTCGAACTGTCCAACTCTTGTCACCATGGAAAATGGGTGTCAAATGGTCTACTAGAATAGATAGAGGATAGGTGGAGTTTTTCTCCAAAATTTTGGTTATCTGAAGTAGTTCCTCTTGTAGCTGGATGGTTCTCATACTGTCAAAGTAAAAACCAGTCAAGCTTCTGCAGTTGGATGAACTTAACTCGTTTGTCACCAAATTGTCTGAAATCTGTACATAGGTCTGGGATATAAAAGCTATCTGTTTTTAGTGTTAATTATTTTAAAATTTAAACTTTCCCTTAGTTTAAGAAATATTGTTTCAAACACCTGGTTTTTTAAATTATTTGTTATTTAGGCAGAATGCTAGCTAGCAATGGGGAGGTGGGAGTTGGTCAATTACATTGACCCCTGCCACTTGTAATTTATTTTGTCGGCCCTGGAGGAACAAAAGGTGAAGCTGACTTTGGCAGGATTTGAACTCACAACCTCCCCACAACCTGCTTTAATCATTCTGCCAGCTTGCCACATTAGACCCGATTAATGAGTGCAGTTATTTTACATCACTAAATCTCAAAATCTGGATTATTTTCCAAAAAGGCTGAATTTGGCAACCTTCCAGTGGGTATCAGACCAAAAAATTAGAGCAAGGGGAGCAATGCCTGTTGTCCCAGAAGCCCAAGACAGACCATCACAGATTGATTTATATACTGACTGCTGATCACCTATCATTTTAATGTAACATCTTAAACCCTTTAGCATTCAGATTACTTTATCGAATGTAATGCTTCTCTACCATTGTTTTGAATAAACCTTTTAGTGTTCAGATGACTGTCAAATGTAATGCTTATTTATTCACATTGTTTTGGATTTATTGTGCGTTATCCCTTAGCTTCAAGAGTTTGATGTGATTGTTTACTTTTAAAATGACATTGTAGTATAGGTGTGAGAGGCCAGATCTGGCCAGTTTGAACAAAGGCAAGTAAAATATTTTGGGCCGGATATGGCCCAAAATATGGGCTGATCATGCATTATCTTGCAGCTTCAAGATTTCAAAAATGTGATTGTTTAGAATTAGAATAACATTGTAGGGTAGGCATGAGAGGCCAGTTCTGGCTGGTCTGAACACAAAAGATAGGATATTGATATGGCCAGGGTTTTTTTGGCAGGGGCTTATTATATGGTTCCTTTATTTGATTCCAAATATGCCTCTTTATGAGGGTTTCTTTGTG
This sequence comes from Octopus bimaculoides, assembly GCF_001194135.2. Lineage (NCBI taxonomy): Eukaryota > Metazoa > Mollusca > Cephalopoda > Octopoda > Octopodidae > Octopus > Octopus bimaculoides. The sequence continues at coordinate 50,084,344 of NC_068999.1, forward strand.
ACATTTTTATAGTTTTATTTTTATTTTTTCTTGTTCTACTCCACTTGAATAGTTGTTTACTTGATTTGTGCCTTGCACCAAGTCATATATCTAGCCTGGGGTTATGCAACTTGTTTATCCAGTTGTTAACCCTTAAGCATTTAAAGCGGCCATATCCATCCAAAATAATGTTATCTTCAGACTAGTTGGATCTGGCCTCTCACATTTGCCCTACAATATTCTATAAATAATCACATCACTGAAATCTCAAAGCTACAAAGTAATGCACGACTAATTCATATCAATGTGAATAAATAGACATTTCATTTGACAGAGAAATCTGAATGTTTAAGGGTTTAAACCTCAAAAAGTTGCCATTCAACCTCATTGTTTGTTGCTGTTTTTAATTGTGCTTTTTAATGTTTCAGTTTAATTTTGTTGGACGAATATTGGGCCCACGAGGGATGACTGCTAAAGAACTTGAACAATACACAGGCTGTAAAATCATGGTACGAGGGAAAGGATCAATGCGGGACAAAGTAAAGGTAAGTTCTTTGGGGGTCTTTTTTTTTTATTTTTCCTTACAATTTGGTTCCATTATGATTCCAAATATGGCTTTTAAGAGGAGGTTTCTTGTGACATTTTTATAGTTTTTTTTTTAATTTTCTCCACTTGAATAGTTGCTTAATTGATTTGTGCCTTGCACCTAATAGCTGGCCTGGGGTTACGCAACTTGTTTATCCAATTGAAAGTGGCTAGTAAACAAATTCTTGCTTTATTTAGCTTATTGATTTTTGAATATGAATTTCCCCACCTCTTGTCCTTTGAGGAATGTCTTTAGATTCAATAGCCATTAAATTTTGGCAATTGAACACTCATATTTTTGTCAGAATTTGGTGCTGCCTGAAATATTTAGACAATTTCAGCTTCTGTGTGTGCGTGCACTTGTATATGTGCAAATGTGACTGCGTGGTTATCTGAACTTGTTTTGTAGTATAGTCAGAACCAATCAATTCCTTGTGGCAGAATTTAGTAAGATATAAAACTGCAGGAAGCCTAGAGTGTGTGTGTATTGCTATTCTGCACTTGTCAACAGAAGTCATGCAGTGATATTGTTAATGTGCTTTGTCACCCTGCATTTTTGAAGTCCTCTGGAATATTAAAAACAGGTAAGGAGTTGTAGACAAGTATGTGAGACAGCAAAATCCCTCTTCAAATAACACCCCATCCAAACAAGTCTATAGTGGCATGTGGAACAGACATGAAATATGTATGTATATAAGAGAGGAGTGGCTTTGTTGTTTAGGAGTTTGCTTCCCAACCGTATAATTTTGAGTTCAGTCCCATTGTCCGATACCCTGGGTAAATGTGTTTTACTATGTGTTGGACTCTGGTCAACCAAAGCCTTATGAATGGATTCGACAGATGGAAACTGGGAGAAACTAATTTTGTGTTGGTGTGTATATGTTCGTGCCTCCATATCTTGATATCATGCAATTGTTGAAAAATGAATCGTTCCTTTCCAATATTCTGCAGAATCACATCATGGGACGGGGGGAAAATATTACCTTGCTTGGAAACAGGTGAGAGTTGGCAACAGGGAGAGCATCTGGTTGCAGAAAATCTTCCTAAATAAACTTGATCAGACCCATACAAGTATAGGAAAGTGACTTTTAATATGATAATGATTTTATATATCACACACACACACACACACACCCTTGAGATATTAGTTAAGATGAAGGCTTCATAGAAACATTACTGGAACACATTTAAAATCAGTGTATTTTGGTGAAAATGCTCTTGACTTTTATGGGCGGGATTGTTTGCTCTCAACAATGTAAATCATCAAATTTGCAAATATTTCTACAGCTGGTTGCCCATCATTGAACTGTTAAACAAGATGGCACCTTCTGCAAATTGAAATTTAGTTTTTTTTCCTTTTTTTTTTTTGTTATTTACTTTAAGGTTCCTGTCATCATCATTTATCAAAGTTCTGATGTATTGTTTGTATAATAAGTCACCCAGGAACAAGTACTTTGCTTTCAAAAATAACAAATTCAGTTTTCTTAATCCTTTCATTCTCCTTTCTTTGAGTGGTGGCTGGAGAAGGAGGGGGGCAGGGGCTGAAATTATCATTCAACCAGTTTTTATATCTATACTGGTTCTGGTCGGTAACTTATTAATTTCAATTATCTGTGCAAACGTTTAGTTCTTTTGCCGTTCCAAGCAAATGTTTTCACAGACCCAATGTTTTCACAGCTGGTTTTTATAGCTATTTTCCTACTTTGAACACCAATTGCTCTTATCAAGAACAGTTGATATTTTTATCATTTCACTTCCTGGAAGCGAGTCAATATGACTAAGAATGACAATGCTGTGTGTGCTTTGGGACTGGATGCATTTCACTGCTTCGTTTCTTTCACCCACCTCTTACTAGCCAGTTCAAACCTCAACTTAAATCTATTGCTGTGATTTATTAATTTCTTCTGAGGTTAGTTAGTCTCAATTAATTGTTCTGAAAAATGTTAGTCATGTCTGATTACGAGAGGCAACAGTAGGATTCTGAACAAATGTTAGTTGGGAGACGTTTAGTTTATAAAACTTTAGGCGCAGGAGTGGCTGTGTGGTAAGTAACTTGCTTACCAACCACATGGTTCTGGGTTCAGTCCCACTGCGTGACACCTTGGGCAAGTGTCTTCTACTATAGCCTCAGGCTGACCAAAGCCTCGTGAGTGGATTTGGTAGACAGAAACTGAAAGAAGCCTGTTGTATATATGTATGTATATATATATGTGTGTGTATGTTTGTGTGTCTGTGTTTGTCTCCCCCAACATCGCTTGACAACCGATGCTGGTGTGTCTGTCCCCGTAACTTAGTGGTTTGGCAAAAGAGACCGATAGAGTAAGTACTAGGCTTACAAAGAATAAGTCCTGGGGTCGACTAAAGGTGGTGCTCCAGCATGGCCGCAGTCAAATGACTGAAACAAGTAAAAGAGTAAGTGCATCATGACTGTGTGGGTATGAAGTTCAATTCCCATCCACGTGGTTTCAGGTTCAGTCCCCCTGTATGGCACCTTGGGCAAGCAACATCCTATGTCTTCCAACCAACCAAATCCTTGTGAACGGATTTGGTTGACAGAAACTGAAAGAAGCCCGTCGTATGTGTCTCAGTTTGACACCCTTTGATAGTTTTGAGTATCATTTTCATACAAGCAGTATCATTTATTTCCAGTCTTCCATGAAAACATGTCCAACCAAGAAAATATTAACTTTTGGGAAGCAGTCGGGGGTTGGCAACAGGAAGGGCAATTTGCTCATAGAAAATCTACCTTAACGAATTCTAACTAACCCATGCAAGCATGGAAAAATGGACATTGAAGCAATATTCCATTAGCTTTTCAAGAGGAAATTCTTCCAGTCTGTTTACCAGTATTGTTGCACTTCATTTTAAGTGCTGCTAATCAGTTGCTTTTTAAGGAAACTAAAAAAAAATTAAATTAAACAAAAACTCAACCTGGGGTGATTTTTGGATGCATGTAGCACAGAAATTCACAACAATTTCAGCGTTTGAAATTGAACTGCTTTATTTTTCATTCTTACTTTCTGTTTAACTTTTTCTTAATGTTATTCTACTAATTCTAATTACTTAACAATAACCAAGATATATCTTCTACCCATTGTCTGGAAATACTTTTCCAGAGAAAATATCTTAGGACTAGCTAGGAAGAGGGCGAGTGTCAGAACTAAACTTGGCTATGGCATTTTAGTTTCTGCAATTGTAAAACCTTTATATTCTAACATTAAACAAACAAGGATTAAATATAGTCTGGTGGGGATTTATAGATTTTAAGATTCTATTGCTGAAAATGCAACACGAGAATGAAGTCTAAAGACCCATTTTTCAGTCGCATGACAGTGACAATATCATTTTAAGGTGCAGGATTTTTCAATACCAATCTCATGGTTAATGAAATGAGCGCTGAATTTTTTCTCCAAAGCAAACATAGCCGTTTTTAACTGAGGAAGGATTTTGTGTTGAAAACTCAACTCGCCCCAGCTTGGATTAAAAACAAAAAAAAAAAGGTGGGTTACATGGTTAATTGTTATGAAAACTGGACTATATTATCATATACTCTGTGTTGTGTGTTCAGTCAGAAGTCTACTAAGCAGTCCATTGTTAGACTAGAAACCTTATTTGATATCTGTTAATCTGTTTATAATAAATATTTGAGTTCAATGTTTGATTGACACCATACTTGACAATGTTCAATTTAAAAAAAAAAATTGTGCACGAAACTTCAGTTTCTCTCTCAAAAGTGGAGATTTTATGAGGGTTTTCTCTTTCCATCCCCTCCTAAGCTTTGCACTGTTGCCTTCATATAGTTTTGTACTTAACCTCAATGATTCTAGAATTTTGCATATGCTTCGACAGTACAGCCACAAACAAATTCTAGATCACATCTGAAGGGAGGCCATTTGAGCGTTAGACAACAATTCACTCACCAACATGCAATGACCAATAGCTTGCAGTTCTGTTTCACTGCCCTGTCCCCTTATAACTAAATAGCTGTACAACCCTCTTCCAGTCTCACAGTACATCAGTCTTTGCTCCTTATTACTCCAAATATGACCCAACTGCTCTCCCAGGTTCTGCTCTTGTCCCGGTCATTCTCCCTTCAAAACTTCAAACCTCCAGGGTTCACTTCCTGCCCATATTTTTCGTGTAGGTATGAACCTACTGATACTGAAGGTCAAGGGCATTGAGACTAAGTAACAGATGTCAACTAACTTGCTACTAGAATGTGGCAATGACCTATTTATTTGACAAGATGTCAAACTAGCTGCTGAAAGGAAATTGACCTAGTTGACTTATGCCAACTAACTGCTGTTAAGACTATTGACTTATTTATTTTACTGTAGAAGTCAGCCTGCTGCTGATACTCCAAGTCATGAACAATACCACTTCCTAGAAATTTTTTTTAATTATAATCTTAACTATTTGGCTGAGTTGTTGGTGTGGAGTAGATTGTCTTATAACTCTGATCTGAGTTCAAATTTCATTGAGGTCAACATAGCTTTTCATCCGCTTAAGGATTGATTTTTAAAAAGAAAAAAAAAAAGTTCAGGACAGTGGATTGGCAGAACATGTTAAGTCTGTTGACATAGCTCGTGGTATCAGTTCCTGCTCTTTGCATTCTAAAAGCAATATCTGCAATGATGCTGGTGGTACCAAGCTGTATAGGTTCAAGTTCAGCAATCTTTCTCTTAGATAAAACATTGGTGAAGAGAAATATGCACCCATAGCCAATTGCCAGTCAAGAAGTGAGGACCAAAAAATAAAACTTCCTTGAGCTTGCACATTATCAGCTGTGCCAATGCAAGGCTATCGCTGACTAAAGTAGACTATATAAACATATAAACACACACACACACACACACACACACACACACACACACACACACACACACACACACACACACACACACACACACA
>NC_068999.1:50089896-50097272 GCF_001194135.2 Octopus bimaculoides
GCCATGAGGACAAAATGACCCAAATATGATTAATATATCTGAAAAAGCAAAAATATATTTTTCCCCGAGATAGTCATATGAACGAATATTGTCTGCACTGTGCGTGTGTACACACACACACACACACACACACGTGCATACATTTGTGTGAATGTATATTGAACTAAATAAACTAAGCTAGCTTGTCTCATGTTGAGTAGTGTATTCATACACGCACACACAGTGGTAAAGTTCAGAAGGTAGGGTCAAGAATTTAAACTTTAGAGCCAATGTTTAACTCCCGAAGTGTCTATTCACAGCTTTAAATAGCAACTTTCAATGCATTAGCTTGGATTGTATCCCCACCCTTTCAGGATATTGTGAACCCACAAGGGATTGTGAGTTTTCGTAGAAGTAGAGAAATGTAAACCAAATGCATTTAAAAAAAAAAAAAAACTCTGTTAGGATTAATATATGAATAGGATTTTGTTATCGATGAGTACAAAATTTGACTGATGGTGCCACAAAGTCTGATATGTAATTATGGAGCAGTTTCCATAAATATTGGACATCATCATTTAATAATCATTCTTGTAGGAGTCAGACAGAGTTAAATTTTCTATGGCCAGAATCCCTTCCTGTCACCAACTTTTACATTTCCAAGCAAGTTAACATTTTCCATGGAAGACTAGGAACAAACAACATCGCTTGTATGATAGTGATGTTCATCCACACACCGGGGCAAGGGTGTGTACACACACACACACACACACACACACACACACACACACACACACACACACGTGATGAGCTTCTTTCAGTTTCTAACTACCAAATCCACTCACAAGACTTTGGTCGGCCCAGAGTTACAGTAGAAAACTCACAAGGTGGCACCATGCCATGGGACTGAACCCAAGACCATGTTTCAGAAGCAAGCTTCTCAACCACATAGCCACATTGCACCCAATTCATGCAAGTGTATAAAAAGAGAGACAGGTCGGATGAGATAAATTTTGTGCACTAGCTTCTGTTCGATTAAAAAAAAAAAAACTTTTTCTTTTGTCTTTACAAAACACAAGGGAAGAGATGTTTGCAAATTGCCATTCTGTAAAAGTGGGGGTGGTACTAAGCTGCCAAATGTTGAGGAACTCCCTCCCTCCCCGACTTGTACTTAAATATTGAAACGGCACCAAGTGTGCCAATACCTTTTGACTTTTGCTGGGCTTCTTGACTGTTCGCTCAATGGCTTTTGGATTTTCCTACTATGCAGGAGGAGTTGAATCGGGGAAAGCCAAACTGGGAACACTTGAACGAAGAGTTGCATGTACTCATCACTGTAGAAGACACACGTAACAGAGCAGAAATCAAGTTACAGAAGGCTGTCGAAGAAGTGAAACGACTATTGGTGCCAGCAGTAAGTAACACAGTAATAATTGTCTTTTTTAAGGTGGTTTGAGTAGACAAGTATTGGTAAATGCAAGAATCTGAAGGCAGGGTTGGCAGACGGGGAAAGAGGAGGGGCAGTATTGTTAGTTTTTTTTCTAAAACAGTAGGTTCTAAAAATTGCTTAATTCTGCTTAGTTTTGATTTTTTTTTTTTTTTTTTTTTTTTTTTTTTTTTTTTTTTTTTTTTTTTTTTTTTTGACTGCTGATATTATAATAATGTAATTTATTAATAAAAATAATCATAATAATGAATTTACTAAGCCAATGGCAAATCTGTATTACAAGACTAGTGTTTCTTTCTGGTGACTAAATTTTCATCACAGCATGGAAAGGGTTCTAACTAAGCTAATAAAGCAAACTAGTCTTTTTCTCTTATTTTTTTTCCTTGTTGCTTGATTAAAGTGGAAAAAAAAAAAAAAAAACTAATTAAAATTTTTTTTTTTCACCCTGAATCTGATGGGTGGGGTGCAGCAGAGATAATAATTTCATGCATATCTTTTCTTTGTAACACTATTTGCTTGTCAATTCTAAGATCTCTCTAATATGGAAATGCATGACCTTAGCTTCCTTTACTTATCTTAAATATTTAGTCTCTCAGGTTTCTTATTTTCTATAGGATTTTTTTTAAAGTATATTTTAGTGTCCTGTGACCAGGAAGATAAATAAAAAAGAAATTTTATATGCTCCTGAAAATTTTATGAGAAGGATTTTTTCTCCTTTCTTTCTCTCCCTCTCTCTCTCGTGTCCCACCACCAACATTAGTTTATTTAGCTAATTTCACATTTGTACCATTATAATTACTCCTTGTTTTTCATCAGTACAAAAGTTGTTCCCCTCATTTTCCTCTTGTCTTGTTTACTTCAATAAATTATTGGCATTTCTCTTATTTTCTAAGCATTCTTGCTTTATAATACTGCTCGAAATTTTTGAGTATTTCATTTTCAACATGTTCACATCAGAGGACAATAGCAGTCGGCAGAGCACGGACAAAACTGCCTTGTTGTATATGGTTATGTCCTACATGTTCTGTGTTCAAAATCTATCAGGTCAACTTAACCTCTCATCCTTCCAATAATTGGTGTTGATGTAATAGACTATAGCTGAGAAAGGACTACCCCAGCATGGCCACAGTCCAAGGACTAAGTATTGTTCTTTCTCTCAGTAATTATTCCCAGTATATTCATTATATTTTAGTATATAAATGAAATACAGCATATAATGTCTATCTCATCTTGAAACTTGAGTTTTGTGTTCCGCCTTGCCTAATATTAGTGCCAGCCTCACTTAGCTTTAGGCTTGTGTGTATTTGCTCTATGAATTTGTTTCTGTGAAAATTCTCATTCAGCCAAAAACATTTTGTACCGTTTTGCTTTTTGTACTTTTGACTGAAAATGTCTTAATGTGGCTGCAGAGATATTTGAGGAAAAGTTGAGGAAAATTTTCTTTTCTTTATTAACCCTTTAGCATTTAAATCGGCTATATCCAGCCCAAATATTCTGTCTGTTTTAAGTTTAAACCAGTCAGATCTGGACTCTCACACCTACCATACAATGTCATTCTGAAAATAATCACAGCATTGAAATCTTGAATCTCTGAGGTAATCTATGGTCTTAGTACTTATCATGAGAGTGCAGGCGTGTGGTGTAATTGTATTTTACATTTGTGCTCCAGTCTTAAGATTAGTTTGAATTTCTGTATTGGGCACTACATTGTGTTCTTGAGCAAGAAAAAAAAAACCGCTTCACTTCATGTTGCTCCAGTCCAGTTAGTTGTGAATAAGTTCCAGCATTAGTTGGGCAGTTAACCCTGTGATAGACTGGCATCCCATTCAGTGGTGGAGGAATGTTATAATCTGTCACGTATACTCCATGGAAACCTGATTAAGCCCTGACCTTATGAATCCAAGGACTCAAGACAGACCTAACTTATCACATGAGGCACGAAAGACCCTTAAAAAAAAATTCCTCTCCTGCTAATGTAAGTCGAGCTATGTTTCAAAGTAAGTCTTCAATAGCCAAAATGCAGTTATGGACTGACTTGACCTACAGGTCATCCCATAGAAAACCCTTCATCCAGCAATCTGTTCTGTCTGTGAATGGGTTTCACTTGTGGAAATTCTTAGCCGTACACAGTATGGTTGTGTGATTAACAGGTTCACTTTACAACTACACAGTTCAGTCCTAATGTGTGACATTTTGCGTAAGTGTCTTCTATAATTTCAAGCTAACCTGTACTCCATGACTGGGATTTGGCACATAGAAATGGTACAGTAGTTCATAATGTGTGTAATTGTTTCTTAATATCCTGTCTGTTAGTCTGGTAATCAATAAGATAGGTACTAGAAGTGCTGGGAATGATCGATATATAAATGACTAAATACATGATGAAAGCAATGTCCTCAGCATAGCTGCAGTCCAATGACCGAAACCAGTCGAAAAATATAGCAAAGTAGTAATATTTGGTATGTGTAATAATGGTGTTTTCCACATTTTTATTTTCATTATTTTATTTTTCTGTTCTGTTGAATGTTGTGGTGATTGGAGCCACATCTTTGGAGATTTTAAGGAAATGGGTTAAATGCAAAAAAAAAAAAAGAAATTTCTTTTTCCTACAAAGCAAAATAATAGAGATTAGTCGTTTATTTGCTTGTATTAGATTTCTAAAACTATTGTTTAAGAATCCTGCAACAATTTTTATTACATGCTTCGAGGAAGGACAGTCAACTTGATTCCAAACATGTAAGTAAATCTACATTGTGTGTCATACACATATATATACTCACACATGTATGTGCATATACATATGTACATATGTATATCTACATACATATATATATATATATATATAGAAATATATATATATATATATATATTCTAGATGTGTGTATTATATATATATATATTCTGGAAGGTTCTTGCATGATTATCTCCCAAACATAGGTGTAAAGCTTTCTTTGTTTATATTTTTATATTATTTCCACTTTATTTATTTATTTTTTTTCCTTCACATTCTATTTGCTATATATATATATTATATATTTGGTGATAATGTTTCTTAGCTGTTGTCTTCTGTGGCTCTTCAATTCCAATTTCACAGGTTGCCAGTTGCTTTTAACAAAAAAAGAAAAAAAAAATATTTTATAAATATTTGCACTTTGGTACTTATTGTAATTTTTTTGTAATTTTTATTTTCCTATTTTTTCCATTTGCTTCAGTTGTTTTTTTTTTTTTTTTCCTGAAATGTGATATTTGCAAAACACCTTTCTTGTCTCCCCCTTCCCCCTCCTCTACACTCGCTTTCATGTTGTCATTTAAACTCAAACGTGTGTGTGTGTGTGTCTTATGTAGATGTTAGTATAACAAGCAACTTGTTCATTCAGTAAAAGAAATTGCAAAAAAAAATATATATATAAAGTTTCTATTAAAATTAAAAAAAAAAATTCCTGGCAACAAGCTGCATGCTTTATTAAAATACAAAAAAAAAAAAAATTGTAAATAAATTCATATCTGAATATATATTACTTTCATATTAGTTTCTCTATTGCATGTTTATCTTGTTTTTTTTTTTTTACCCCCTTTCACACTTAAACACTTCCCCTTCTCCCCTCACACTTGTAAATTTTTAAGAGAAAACTGCATGATAATTCCCCACCCATTCCCATCAATAGTATCACAAACTTGCTGTGGTTCTGCTATTCATATCCCCGATGCTTTTTTTTTCCTTCTAAAAAGCAGTGATTTCTTTCTCTTCCTTCCTTCTGTATGTATGTGGATAAGCTCATGTATTACTAGTTACTGATTTCAGATACTATTATACTCTTAAATTGGTTGGCGTTAGGAAGGGCATCCAGCTTTAGATACCATGCCAAAAACAGTCATAGAACCTACTTGTGCCCTCTGGCTTGTCTGTTCTTGTCAAACTGTCCAACTCATGCCAGCATGGGAAAAAAGGCATGTTAAATTATTATATATATATATACATGCACACACATAGAGAGAGAGAAAGAGATTGGGAGTTTTTGTCAGGGTGACTTTACCTGATAGGTATGCTCTCTCAGTGATCAAATTGTGGTGCCACTAAAATTCCAGTATGAACTGCAGTTTATGTGATTTTGTTACTGCATTTCTAAAGCAGTTAGAAGTGATTTTCTCATATATATTCTGGAGGATTCTTATGTGAATATCGTCCCCAAAATATAGATGAAAATAAAAATATTTCTGTTAGTGTACCACCAATGAGAAATGCTATTAATAGTTTGATAGTGGAAGTATGTCTGGTTGCCCACATTACATTAATTAGTAAAATGTAAAACAAAAAAAAAGTAAGCTGAATTGTGATAGTTCATGTGTGTGCATGAGAGAGAAAGAGAGACATAAAGTACAAGGAAAAACAGATTGACACAAAGAAAATGCACAGGGGACACACAGGTGCACAGTTGTTGGCTAAAGTCTAGTAGTTTCATTGTGCCAGTGGATTTAAGGGAAAACCTGTTAGGAAAAGGTTTAACAAAAACAGGACAATGAGGTTTAGGACACTGTGCTTACAGTATAACAGCTTGCACTTCTTATAGATGTAGTCATTCTTTTGGAAAATGATCAAAATCCAATGATGATGTCCATTTCCTTATGGACTTCGTAGCAGCTGAGATGTGAGACCATTTGTCCTGGGACTAGGAAGGGTGCTAATGGCAACAGAACACATGGCACAATAAAACCCTCATTGCACAAAGCACCAGGACTGGTTTGATGATTATTAGACCCCTTTTACAGCTTGCTTAAGGACCTGCACCAAGTACTCTGAGTAACTTGGGTGCACCTTGGTCTGATGACTAACACCCAGCCTCATTGGCATTTTCTTGGAGGGTATGTGAAGTCTTGTACTTTGAAGACTAAAAACTGCAAGCACAATTTTTATGCTGTCGGCACAGTTTAACACTTGCGATGGATCAGAATATATTGTCCTGCTGCAGTGGGTGTTAACTTTCAAACACCCTCTTCAATTAGGACTCTGGTTCAGACTTCATCATTATTGACATACTTTTCAAAATTTCCTTTCCCCCGCTACTTACATCTCAAGACACTCTACCAGCTGTCCATTCTGCACACCTGTGTGCATATACACATGCACGTGCATGCACACACACATGCACGCACAGTCTCTTTCTCTCTCTCTCTCTCTCTCTTTCCCTCTCCAGCAACTGTTGTCTTCTAGCCCATACCAATCCGAAAAATATTTCAAAAGATAGTAATAACTTTTGGTTTCCCAAAATGAGTTATTTCAGATATTTCTTCCAGAAATTTCAAAATCCTGTCCACACTCAGGTGTCTGTGGCTGCCATGGTAACTATCTTGCCTACCTGGGTCCATTTGGAGTAATCTGCATATGCTCACAGCATGGCACTAGTAATTGGATGAGAATTACTGATGCTTGGTGTTGACTGTTGGCATTTTATTTCATTTTACTGCAGCTTTTCTAAGTCATTAAATTCTAAAGAATCCACAAGTGAAGAGGAGGGGACTCACATTGAACAAAAAAAATGCCATTTGCATAAGACTTGCTGGGAAACCTATGACAAATTTCCTTAGTGAGAACTTCTGACTTTCAGCTCTGAGTAAACCTTTGTTAAATATAGAGGGTGGTTTTAACCCTTTAGCACTCAAACCAACCATATGCCAAAATATTTAACCTGTTTCATGTTGAAACTGGCCAGATCCAGCCTCTCACCTCAACCCTACAATGTCGTTCTAAAACTAAACCATCACATCATTGAAATATCTAAGCTACAAGATAATGCATGATTAATTCAAAACAATATAAACAAGCATATTTGACAATCTGAATATTAAAGGGTTAAAACACTTCATAAAAGTGAGTGGGGCTTTACAATTTGAGCTGGGGGTTTTGTTCTAATGGAGAAAACTCTCCTTGGGTAGAAAATATTTTTGATTTTTC
>NC_068999.1:50097282-50103445 GCF_001194135.2 Octopus bimaculoides
TCCCCCCCCCCCTACCTTTACATTTCACTGTTCGTCAGTTTTAATATATTTATTTACAGAATATTTAATATAGCTTAATACTAAAACTTTGACTAGCTGTGTCCAGTTTCTAACAAAACTGTGCCTTTCCCCCCACAAAGAATCACAATGTTGCTCCTGTATATTTCTCCCATGTTTAATTTCTTACCACCTCCACCAATACTGATGATAGTCTTAACTTTAGATGTAGTGTGGAATGTTGCTGTTGCTAGAGAAGTTAGTGAGAGGCTGATGTCATCTGCTTCCGTCCAGCCTCAGCTGTAGTCTTTGTATTCTTAGTTTCTTGCAATGCTGCCCTACTTCCCACCCATCCCCACTCCACTTACTAATTGTTCTTCGCTTCTAATCACCCCTGCACCCCATTTGTTTTCTTTCAGCCTGAGGGGGAGGATGAACTCAAGAAAATGCAATTAATGGAGCTTGCCATCTTAAATGGAACTTACCGGGATTTCAAAACTGGTTCATCCATCCATCGTAAGTTTGCTAAATAGTGCATGCTGTGTACATACTCTATTAAGTCATGTTGTTTACAACTATGTTCCTTGTGATCCTTTTTCAGCCCGAAGGAGAGGATGACTTAAAGAAACGACAACTCATGGAGCTAGCTATCATTAACGGCACATATCGTGACACTTCTAAACCATCCGCCTCTGCAGCACAACCTTCCTCCACCCGTAAGTTTGGGAAGTGCCGTGCAGTTTTAGCTGTGTGTCATGGTTTTTCTGACAGCTTAGGATTCACTCTAGCTGCACCTGCCCTCTTATCTTAGCCTGCAACTTTTTTTTTTTCCTCTCTCTCTCTTCCTACCCCTTCTTCAACTCCCCCCTCTCCCACTCTGTTTTTTTTCACTCTCCTTGGGCTCCTACTTGCCAGTCTTATTGCCTCGAAACATTGTCATTATTCCTGGCCTCCCCCCACTGCTCTATTTCCATTTCTAGGTTGATTTTTTGCTCTTTGAATTTGATTTGTTTTGTTTTTGATTTGACTTTTTTTTTACCTGAATTTACCTGTAGATGTTCTCAGTGGAACAGATGCGATGACAATCTTCTATGAATTGCTTAGAACAATTTGATCTTTTTGAATTTGGGGAATGGTGGGCAGTTGAAATTGCTTAGTATATATAAGCTTAAACCTAAATCTGTGATAATTTAATCTGCATGGGAGCCCTGTTATCGCATGTGTTATGTTTTGGAGTTGCCTTATCCAACAACCAATAGCCTTCTCTGGCTGGCTTTATAGTTCTGATAGACTATTAAAATCTGTCTTGTGCATTTAGTTGCAGTTTTTTTTTTTGTTTTTTTTTTAAATACTGTGTTTCTAATCCAACCACAGGTTTGCTTGCATGCTAAAAACATGATTGTTCTTTCCTTTTTTTTTCCTTTAATTAAACCTAATTAATCGGGTAACATTCAGTAATCAATCACTTCAGGTGTAGTATTGAGGGTTTTAAATTGTTTTGAAACCAATTCCAGGTTAAAATGATAGTTCTTATAAGGGTCTTTTTTTTTTTTTTTTCACCCCTCCCCTAAGGGTTCTAATTTGATGTTAGATTTTTCTCATAAAATAAAATTGTCTGGTTTTCTTCGTCATTTTATAATGAAACATTTAATTAGGGTCTCTTTAAGCTTAATATTGCAAAAATTTGCCTTGGATAGTTTTTGTTATAAATATGTACTGACAGTAATGGTCAAGGAATCTGCCATAAATAGTGACGGAATTTTAAAAAATTACTGTATAAAACATTTTTATAAAGTTATTTTTAAGACATAAGCAAAAAAACTTGGAAGTTTTCATTAGTAAAGCTAAGAGTGAATTATTTTAAATTTAGATGAGTGAAAACTGATGGTTAGAGTAATCGCAAAATTGCCATTTTGTAATAGATGAACTTTGTTGTTTTCCTCATAAACAAGGCGCAGGAGTGGCTGTGTGGTAAGTAGCTTGCTTACCAACCACATGGTTTTGGGTTCAGTCCCACTGCATGGCACCTTGGGCAAGTGTCTTCTGCTCTAGCCTCGGGCCAACCAAAGCCTTGTGAGTAGATTTGGTAGACAGAAACTGAAAGAAGCCCGTTGTATATGTGTGTGTGTGTGTTTGTCCCCCCAACTTCGCTTGACAATCGATGCTGGTGTGTTTTACATCCCCGTAACCTAGCAGTTCGGCAAAAGAGACCGATAGAATAAGTACCAGGCTTCCAAAGAATAAGTCCTGGGGTCAATTTGCTCGACTAAAGGTGGTGCTCCAGCATGGCCGCAGTCAAATGACTGAAACGAGTAAAAGAGTGAGTAGTGGAAATGTAAAAATAAATGCATTACATCAGTATTGAAATCCATTTGATTTGTACAGCTGAGTTGAATAGTTCAGTTGTTGGATCACTTGATTTCATGTGTTGCTGTGAAGAGGATTTTAGGATTAACCCAATGAGAGCATCTGCCAGTAAGATGCTGATGTAGATAGGTACAGGTATGATTGTGTAGTCAAGCAGTTTGCTTCTTAATGACATGGCTTGGGTTCAGAACCATTGTGCAGTACTTGGGCAAGTGCCTTCTATTATTGCCCTAGGATGATTAGATCTTTGTAGATTTTGATAAATGGAAACTAAGAGAAGACTTGTGTGAGTGGAGTTCTTGGCAACAAGCAATGGTTATGAATGTCACTGTCATGTAAGCAGTGTCCTTAGTTTCTAATCTGACATGGACATGTATCAGGTCATTGGAAAATATTACATTGCTTGGAAACGAGCAAGGACAACCGGCTGAGAAAATCTGCCTCAATGAATTTTGTCTGACTCATGCAAGCATGGAAAAGTGGACATTAAAATGATTATATATAATGGCAGTTACTTGCTGCTAGGTCTAAGCACAAATAAATTGGTGCTTAACAAGTTTAATGATTAATATTTAATTCTTAAGGTGGTGAGCTGGCAGAATTGTTACTGTGCCAGGTGAAATGCTTAGCAACATTTTGCCCTTCTTCATGTTCTGAGTTCAAATTTTGCCTAGGTTAACTTTGCCTTTCATTTTTTCAGGGTTGATAAAATAAGTACCAGTTGAGTACTGGGGTCAATGTAATAAACTTACCCCCTGCCCTGAAACTGCTGGTTTTGTGCCAAAATTTGAGAGCAATATTGAATTCTTGAAATTCATTAGTAATTTTTTGGCTTTTCCTCTCCATTGTTTATATGTTGAATCTACAAATATGCTTCCTTATAGAAATATTTTGTTTGTGGAGGGGCCGATTAATTGTTCAGTGTGTGTGTGTGTGTGCGCGCGCACTTGCGCGTGTGCTATATGGAAAATAATAAACAGATTCTAGATCACTTCATTCTTTGACATTCTCTCCTGTTTCTTCTGTTGTATGTCTCTTGCCATATAATGGCCTTGCAAATAGGCAGCAGGACTGGCTAAATTTTATTTCTAATAAACTTGCTTTCCAATCTCTTGTCACACTTATTCCCTACTTATTCCTATGTTGTTTTCCCCTAAGCATTTCCTTTTTAGGATTTTTAACATTTACATGAACTTCTCTTAGTCTCTACTATTCTTCTCCTCCTTCTTTCTCCTTTCACAATTTCCTGTTTTGGTGAATTCCAAGGTCTCTCTACTCTATTAAGCTGTTGACTATAGACTTTTCATTCCATGAAATGGTTTTGTTTCTTCAAGAAAGTTTTCCAAATGAAACTTTAAAACAGCAAGCAGCTGAAATTACTTCCATTTGAAATGAAATGATTTAAAAGGAACAAAAAAAAAAAAAAAATTGATTATAATTTTCTATTGTTTTTCTGAAGATTAATTGTAACATTCAGTAATTTTAATAATCAATGACATTAATATCAAGAACAGCATATATTTAGTTTTGACAGCTGAGATATATGATGTATTTTTATGCAAGTTATAATATAATGTGCTACATGTTAAATGAAAACTTTTGCTAGCTCCTAATGTCGTTAGACGTTGACTGAAAAGTTTAAAAGCAGTGGGTTTCAACCTGGGTCCATTTAAGATTTTGCTGTTAAAATATTTTGTGTTTTGTAGAAGCATAACCAATTTATTGCACAAATATTTTAACAATTTTTTATACATTTACTAATATTTAATTTTTAAAAAATGGGTCCATAGGCAAAAAAAAGATTAAAATGGTTGAGAACCACTGGTTTAAAGCAACCTCAAGCCCAAATGGACAGTGCGGAAAGTTTATTTTGTTTTGACCCTATAAACGAAGACTAGAAGTGACTGCAGTTGAGGTTTTTACACAAAGATCTTACATTTTAAGATGAAGACATAGCGACTGTGTTACATATAGTAAGGGTCTTCACAGATGGAAACTTTTCCTGAAGAGGAAATTATTCCACCCACAAAGGTGCCAGCTATTGTATCTCTCATTCAGTTACTGACTGATGATAGTTAAGACTAAGGTCAATGGACGTTAAGACTAAGGTCAATGGACGTTAAGACTAAGGTCAATGGACGGGAATGTTATATTTAAATTGCTCTATTTTATGAATTAGCATGCTTTCTTTGTTTTGTTTGTCTTTGAAAAAATAGGATGGGAGTTAGTGGGATTTTATTTTGTTTGTTTTTTTTTTTTAAGCCTTACACTTAAA
This sequence comes from Octopus bimaculoides, assembly GCF_001194135.2. Lineage (NCBI taxonomy): Eukaryota > Metazoa > Mollusca > Cephalopoda > Octopoda > Octopodidae > Octopus > Octopus bimaculoides. The sequence continues at coordinate 50,101,922 of NC_068999.1, forward strand.
TTATTGGGTAGTTTTTTTTTTTTTTTGCACTTCAGTTTTAGCATGTAGTTTCTAAGTTGTTTTAACTGTGCTTTTATTTTATTTATTTATTTGATTTATAGCTGGGATAAAGGAGCTGCGTGACTCAGTTTATTTTAAACCAAATTATTGAAAAGAAAAAAAAGGGCTTTAATTTTTGGTTGCGTTTTTAGTTTTTGGGTGTAGGGGTCATTTATTATCAAAAGATGCCTGTAGACATTGCTCTTTGTGGCATTTACCAAACATACTTTTTTATTTTTTTATTTACCATTATTTTGAATTTATGAATTCTGTTTCAAGTTGGTACCTCCCACCCACTAGGAAGGAAAGACAAAATGACTTTAGCAGGGAGGGAAGTGCAACATGGGCTAGCTAGATTTTTTTTTTTTTTTCTTTTAGGCTCTTTAAGTAGTATATGTCTGTTGTTATGACTTCTTTTGCGGGGGGTGGGATAATCCAGAAAGACATGATCTGAAAGTAGTTTTATGACTTTGAATCCACTCTATCAACAATCAGATATGTCTGCCGATGGAAGTGGCCTCAGCGGTTTGAATATCCCGACGAGTGCGGGCTGCCCCCTGGTTGTTGGCAACCAGCTCTCCTCCTTTGATCAGGTGATAGCTTCCAAATTTTCGGGTAAGAACCCTTTTCTTTTCTCTCGTCTTTAATATTAGCATGACCCTCAAGGCCATTCTTTAAAACAATCTTTTCCTTTCCTCTGACCTTAGGGATCTAGTTATTTTGTCCTCCCTATAGACAGTAATGAGGAATTTGTATAATTGGGTGCTAAGGTAATGGTTTAGTTGTATATATGTACAGTATTTGTATTTGCTATATCTCCGCTTTTAAATTTAATATAAAAGAATTTTCATCTTGTATGTCTGAAGCAGTTGTTGGTTATTTGATTTTCAAGGACACAGAAATAAACACAATTGATACATCATTTGTTTGTTATTTAACCCCACCCCACAAAAATCTAAAATTTCTGACCTTTTCTTGGTACTGTAATATATTTGGTGCTTCGAGATCCTTACCTTTGATGCAGACCTAAAACCAAATTGAAGAAGTCGACTGATACTTATTAAAAAGATAGTTTTTACACATACAGATTGGAAAAACAAAAAAAATGGTTTACTCATATAGATTCAACTTAAACTATTTGAAAGCTAAAACATAACTTACTTATACAAATGTATTTTCTGTGTGTGTGTGTGTGTGTGTGCGTGTGTGTGTTAACATTTTACTAAATCATGGCCCTTGAATGCTCCAAACTAGGGATTTTTATTAACACCTAGTTTTTCCATTAAAAAATTTTTTTAAATTCATCCAGTGCTCCTTTCTCCCAGCAATGGCTGTTGGTTTAATTTTCTTTATTCTGCATTTTAATGTTTTAAATTTGTAGCTTTTAAAAAAAAAAAAAAAAATTTTTTTATAAAAAAAATGTTAGTATTTTAATAAAAAAAAAAATCTAAAATCTGAATATTTTTGTCATAAATAACTCTTAAT
>NC_068999.1:50103455-50107105 GCF_001194135.2 Octopus bimaculoides
ATAAAAAAAATGTTAGTATTTTAATAAAAAAAAAAATCTAAAATCTGAATATTTTTGTCATAAATAACTCTTAATTGATAAACTTTGTCTTAATTTGTAATATCAATTGTAATTGTCCATTTAAAACTATAATTATTAAAGAATTTAATTAGTCTTAAATTTGTATTTTTTTCATTTCATATGTTGCATTGTTTTCATTTTTTTTTTTTTGTTCTTTCTGATAACTTTTTCTTTTCATTGAATTTCCTAAGAAACTTGGAATATAACTTAAATACTTTTCTTTCAGAAGCTCCTCGAATGTGTGCTCCTCCGTTGACCATTCCACAGCTTCGTGCCGCTAACCCCAGCGGTGGTCAAATCATCCTAACACCTCGCCTACCTTCAGTTGCTACAAGCACAGGCATACTAAATGGTGCACCGCCACCCCTCGTTTCTCCGCCAGATCCTAACCTGATGTACAACCCTTATGAATACCCATATGCACTGGCAGCACACACTGCAATTTTGGAATATCCAACCATAGATCAAACTCAAACTGGTATGCCTTTTGTCAGATAGTTGCAGATTGTATATTTATTGGTTCTTTATTTTTATTTTAAATCTTTGGGGGACTCCCCCTAGTTTGTGACTATTTGCTATTGCTTTATTTAATTTATATATGTGTGTGAAAAATGTGTGTGTGTGTGTGTATATATATATATATATATATATATATATACACACACACATACATACACAACACTGCATTAGCAGGTAAATATTCTTCATTTGTGGATTAACAAGGTTACCAATGGTTCCATGTGGAAGAGATCTTCACAATTGTTCACAAGCACACCACATTGTGATCTTGGTACACATGTCACCAAGGTCTTGACATGGTGAGCTTAAACAGTCGTGGAGACCTCTTCCACAGGGAACCATCAGTTCCTTTAATCCACAAATAAAATACACGCACATACACTTTTTTTTTTTTTTTTTTTTTTTTCCCACCTTTTTGGGATGGGGTACAGGGTCTGCTTCTCCCTTGCCCTCCTTATCTCACTCTTTACACCCTGTCTGAGAATTTAAAGCAGTAGATGAAGTCTTGATGCTATCTACGTAAAATTGAAAAATTCATAAGAATATTGTTTGCTGATGAAATGAGGTGGGGGAGAAAACATTCCATGGTTTATATACACTTGTTTAGCTGAGGCATAATGTTGTCGTTGTTTCACTCTTGGTTGTGCTCTATTTCTGGCTCCCCCTCCTCCTAAATGAATAGGGTCATCTCTTACAGGAATTAAAATTTTGTGCAATTTATTCCCTCCATTCATATTTTCTATCTTGGTTGTTGAACCAATATCATCTGTTCAAGACTGTGATAATCCCATATATATATAATATATTTTTAATTTTAATTTTTTGTTTTTCTTTTATTTTATTTTCTAAGTGTCATTAGTTCATCTTGTTCTGACTTTTTTTTCCCTCTCAATTTGGTTTCTTTCCAAGCAAAAATGTGTATCACTTCTCCCTGCTTCACTATTATCATAATTAAAAAAAAAAGAGGAAAAATAAATATCTTCATTCAGCCCCTGTATGGCAGCTTTTTTTTTTTTTTTTTTTTTTTTTTTCTTCATTAGATTTACCTAATGGTTGTTAATATGGCAATATTCTTCAAGAACATCCAACTTGCTCCGTTCTAATATCTCTTGTCAGCCATAGCCAATGGAGAAATATCACGTCACATAAAACTGATGCTGTCGTACTCTGATAAATATTAAATTAAATTGATGGTTACATGAAAAATAGACTTGGCTTAAATTTCCTTTTCTTTCCTGATGAAGAGAAAAATTAATTATTGTAAGAAGAAAAAATATTTAACAAGTCTTTCAAAATTGTATTAGTAATTTAAATTGTATATAAATTGTTTCAATCTGTTATAGAATTTTGGAAGCTGATATTCAGATTGGTTTGTTTTTATTTTTGTTTCTAAAAATATTTAATGGTACGTTGGTAGGACTTCTTGTTTTCTTTGTTTTTATTCCTTTTCTAAATTTATCTTTATAAACATCCCCTTCATTGACTTCACTTTGTCTTTGTTCCTTAGCTGCTAGCTAAGTCACTTTCTTCTTGCAATTGGTTATTATAGCTCTTCGGTCTGCTTCTTCTCTTGCATGCTTTTGCAGACATATATATATATATATAGTCTACGCAGCAGATACGCATCTTCTGAAAGTAATGTCATTTATATACATATAATTTGAAATATAATTATATATAATATATGGTTATATTTCAAATTCTTTGTCACCAAACAGGCCATGAGTATCAAAGTTCTCCAAGGAAAATATTAAAATCTAGGCAATTTCTTTGTGTATTTATGAGATGGTGGTCTTTATTCTATAAATGAATGATCTGGGGGTAGGTAGGTTTACTATATTGTTAATTTAGACTTGTTTTTACTTTCCCTCCATTTTGCAGTAGGAGATTTGTATTAAGTGCTCCTTTGTGTTTTAGTTTACATATATGCTAAAGCTTTTTTTTTTTTTTTAATTTCTAAATTTAGGTATTTATCAGGCATTCCTAAATACTGATAATTTTGTTTGTTGACTCCCTTTTTTTTCTTTTATCTTTTGTCCTTTGAGGCCAGCAGTTCCCTAAATATGGAATATGGTGCCTGCTAAACTGTGTTACTGTTGGTTAGGTGGTAAGAGTTGCATTGCTAAGACTAGAACTGTTTTGATTGTTGTTTTGTTACAAAGTTTGGTTATTTATTATTCTTGCAGTTTTTCCACAAGCTCAAAGTTGAGAGTTCGAAATTCAATAAAAAAAAAAATTACAAAAAAGTACTTTTGAAGAGAAGTAAAAGAAAAAGAAAATGGTTTTTAAACTTTCAACAAAGGCTTCTATATTACTGTGAATGAGTGGGCAAGCTGGCAGAATTATTACTATACTTGACAAAATGCTTAGTGACATGTTTTCTGGCATCTTCACATTGTGTTCAAATGCTGCCAAGGTCAACTTTGCCTTTCATCCTTTCAGGCTTGATAAAATAAGTCCCAGCTGAGCACTGGAGTCAATGTGATCGACTTGTCCCCTTCCCCAAATTTCAGGCCTTCTCGCCTACATTAGAAAGAAACACTAAAAATTCCTCAAATAGAGCAGGTGTTACTTACCTTGTCTAAACAGACAGAACACACCTGCGTGAATGGATTTTCCTCTGAAAGTTAACTCCTAAGTGGTAAGCATGCATGAAATCATGTTAGAAGCTTATTAAATGATTTATTTTTCCTTCAGGTGCATCTTCACTACTGGAGTTTAGCTGGGCTTTTTTTTTTTTTTCTCTTTTTTTTCTTGAATTTTTTTTTAAAGAATCGTTTAACCTTATTTCACCTTTTTGCTTAACCACTGATAAGGGCCACTACGAAGTCATCTGCAATAAAACTCTTTGCCTTACCCCTATAGTTGGGAAATCCTCTCCTATACACTTGTCACAACATCAATCAAATTTAAGCACTGGACCTTATTAAATTTTTTTTTTTTCATCCTATTTTAAAATATCTTCATGGCAAACCCTTTTTTATAAAATTTTAGAAATGATCATTTGTGCTGATTTTATCTATTGACTTCATTCTTTTTGGTCTGACTTTTGACCTTCAAACACCATTAAA
>NC_068999.1:50107115-50109368 GCF_001194135.2 Octopus bimaculoides
AGAAATGATCATTTGTGCTGATTTTATCTATTGACTGCATTCTTTTTGGTCTGACTTTTGACCTTCAAACACCATTAAAAAAAAAAATAAAGGGAATTCCTGACCTCCCTCCCTCCCCTCTTATCTATCATTTATTCATGTATAATACACACTTTTGGTTTTTTAAAATTTATAAATATCAGCTGTACATATCGTATGCGAGATTTGTTAATACCTTCCATTCCTCCATCAGGTGTGTTGCCATATTCATGACAACCATGATGTGCAATGAAGAGTCAATAAATAAATAAATAACAGTAATGTTGCATTCCCTCTTCTGTGATAGAGCTGATGTTATTAACATTTGGGACAACTAACAGGTACACATCCCAGGCCTTCAGTACAAAAGTCACATTTAAATACCACTTAAACTGCATAATCTGAAGAATTGATAGTAATACATAAATACTATTATTATAAGAATGTGAACATAAGCAGGAACATACTTTCTTTTTTTGGAATATTGTAATTACAAACTGCCAGTGTGTGTGTGTGTGTATTATTTTTTTTTACTTGTTTGTCATTCGACTGCAGACATGCTGGAGCATGGCCTTGAAAGGTTTTAGTTGAAGAAATCAACCTTTGTACTTATTCTATCAGTTTATTTTGCTGAACTGCTAAGTTATGGGGACATAATCACACCAGCATTGGTTGTCAAGCAATGGCAGACAGACACACACACAAATATGATGGGCTTCTTTCAGTTTCTCTCTGCTAAATCCACTCGCAAGGCTTTGGTCAGCCCAATGCTATAGTGAAAGACACATGCCAAAGGTACCACTCAGTGGGACTGAACCCAGAACCATGTGGTTGGGAAGCAAGCTTCTTACCACACAGCCACACCTATATATATAAAATTTGATGTCCTCTGTTCCAGTTTTGCATGGCTCACACAGAATTTGCCAAGTCAGATTTTCTATAGCCAGGTGCACTTTGTTACCAACCCTCCTTTGTCTTCAAGCAAGATTATACTTGCTCGTTGCTAAGCACCTTTTTTTTTTTTTTTAAATCAAAAATTGCATTTATGATGGTGATGCTCAGCTTAGTCATCACACAATCTCTTAAGGCTACACACATGGTGGGCTTCTTTTAGTTTCCATCTACCAAATCCACTTAAAAAGCTGTGGTTAGCCTGTGACTATAGTAGAAGACATTTGCCCAAGGTGCCACACAAAGGGATTGAACCCAAGACCACAATGGTTGGGAAAAAATTTCTGACCCGCATGGCTGAATAAACATCTTTCTATTAAAAGAAAGTATTCAACAAAGAAACTATTTAAATGGAAATGATTTTATGTCCTTTCACACTGATCAGATTTTCACAATTCAAAAGTTAATTTCTACAGCCTCCATCAATAAAGATCCCTCTTTGAATTTGTAGTTCATTTTAAATATGTGAACATTACTATTGTTTTAAACAGCAATTATACCAAACTTTCTATATACATATATCATGAATATAAGACAAAAAGTGTGTATTATACACAGAATTTTTTTTTTCTTTCTTTACCATAGGATTTCAGAGCCCATGCGAGTTACATAGTACATACGAATATTATTTGGGAAAAAGCAACAGCATTCTGTGAAATTGCTGTGTGGCGTGGCACATGGTAATGTTTCAATCAAATCCCTTCTCAAAGATAAAATTGACTGGAGGAAAATAAGATAGCCAGCCAGGTCTTTGCATCCTTTGCTGTTTCTCTCCTTTCAGTTTTACTCTGAAGAAGCATGGTCTGGACTGGTGGACCCAGACTCCACTCCATCCCTACAGTAGTTGCTTTTTCCCAAGTGATACAAGTCTTACTGATGCAGACCATCACCAGTCTGCTCGGATTCTGTTAGGTTTTTTGAGTACATTTCCAAATTGTTATTACATGGATTTTTAATTTGAATAATTTTCTGTATTATCTGCTCTACTTATTTGTTCTAAAATGAGTTTTTTTTTGTTGTTTTTTTTTTAATTTACTGCTTTTTTTTCCTTTTCTTCAAAACTGTATTTTAACATTTTAAGCATTTTGAATTATTGTAGGTCCTATTCCTAAAATCAGGAGAACACTCTCTGGTGTCAGAGAACACCCTTACAATAGGGTGGCTCTCCCCTGATCTTTCTCAAAAGCAGGTTAGTCCCCAATTTAATACAGGTTCTATCTTGTAGTTTTTTTTTACTTATTTATTTCTTTGTTTCATTTAAAGATATATGAAGAGCTTTAAATG
>NC_068999.1:50110459-50114477 GCF_001194135.2 Octopus bimaculoides
TTCACTTGTACTTCATCTTTGAATGATCATGTAAATTTTAAATATTCCTCTGAAGGCTACATAAATGGTTGCTGCAGAAATCATTTAAAAAAATAAAAATAAATTTTTTTTTCCTCTTAAATTGCTTTTAATACATTTACCAAATTGTCCTTGCACATTATTCCCCCAAGGAAGACAAATTTCACAACAGTAAAAAAAAAATTTTTTTTTAATCTCCAATATTTGCTGAAGTGCTTATTGAATTTTAAAAATATATTTGCTTTCATTTGGAAATTTGTAGAATTTTTGGGACTTTATAACCATCTTAAAATTTTTTTCTCCCCATTCCTCACCATGTCTGAGACTGATGTTTTCTGTGAAATTTAGTGATATTTTAGCCAGAGTTTAATTAAAATTTAGCTATAGGGCCCAACATACAGTGAGTCAGATTTATATGGAAACTCAGGTTTTTGTTTTTTGATACATATACATATTTTGTGTTGTGACTTTTGGATATTAGATTCATGAAATTTTTGTATGTAAATATTCTTTGCTCTTCCTTCTGTCCCTGTCTTTGTCTTTCTCTCTTACTTTGTCTCATTCTCATTCTTAATCTTTCTCTTTTCTCGCTCTCTTTCTCTCTTTGTCTTTTCACTCTCTCTCACTGTCTCTGTCGATTGCTTCTGGACTTTCCAGATTCGATTTCTTGTAAAAAAGAAAAAAAAAACACTGAAATTTGTCAAATGTATATTCTGCTATATTGTGCTTTGATATTTTTTTTAAATTATACATACATACAAATATATTTAAAAAAAAAAAATTTTGAGCTGGAAAGAAGAATAAATTTTCACGTGCAATTTTTTTTATTATTTATATGTAGAATAAAATTTTTAATTTGAAAACAAAAAAGAATCGAAGTCTTCTGCTTTTGACTTAGAACTGTTTCTATTTTTGTTAATTGTTCTCTGTTGATGAATATTATGGGTGGGAAGGAAATATACAGTTGGCATCAGAAGAAAGAAGATTATTTTCGACATGCTAGAATTCTGCCCATACCGCACGAAATCTTAATGAAGGTCATCCCTTCCCTTCAAATGTTGCAAAGTGTGTGTTTGTGTATGCATATGTGTATATATGCACATACATATATAGAAGATATGTACACACTGACGTGTGTATATATATATATATATATATATATATATATACACACACACACACACATAGAAGATATGTGCATACATACGTGTATGTGTTTATGTATATACATATATACACACACATATATATATATATGTGCGCACATTACATATACTCTTAAACATGTGAACACTTGCTACCTGGATGTTTAGGAAATCTCTACTGAAATGAAAAGGGAACACCCATCCCTCATCTTTCCACACACGCCCCTCCTGCTCTATTTCTCTGTCTATATATCTTAGACTTTCTCTCTTTCTTGAATTTAACCAATGTTTACTTTTTTTTTTTCTTTTAAAACTCAAATCTGTCTGTTCTTCCCCCCTCGTGCTACTGCAGACAAATTCAGTTTTGATTACTCCAGCTTCTTTCTTAATCATTTATAACAAAAACAATGTCTATTGGTTTAACCAATTTCAGTCTTTAACAAAGATCTCTGTAGTTTTTTTTATTTATTTATTGCTGAAGTTAATCTTGTAGTTGTTTCTTATTACTAATAAGATATTACTAACACTTTGAGATAAAAAAGTTGTGCTCTTTGAGATAAGTAGAGGGTAATGGTCATTATGTGGTATTTTTCCTTTCTTTCCCCCCTTTGCCCACCTTCAAAACATTCATCATTAGACAAGGGAATGTGGTTGATGGGTTTTTAGACAACTGTTGACACCAAGATATTATCTGAGAAACTCATTTTGGGAGAATGCAACATTATTTTATTTATTTTAAACCATGCTGTTGTTTAGTGATGAAATATAAAATCAACTGGAAAAAACTGCAACTGAGCTGACTCGGCACTCTGTATATATAAATTTTACATACAATCTCAAAGTTAAGTCTTGTGTTGACTCTGCAATTCCATCTTCTGGAGTTAAAATACATTCCAGTAAATATATATTGAAGTGAAACGCTGTTGTATAAACTAGTGTATTTCTAATTTAGTGTAAATAAATCCATGCCAGTTTATTGCTGCAAAGGCTGCGCCCTTAATCCAATCAGGTGGTGTAAAATGTACTAAATTTCATCTTTTAATTTAAAGTGCTAGCTTTTATGTAGCTGCAGACATTGTAAATTGAATATCATGAAATTGCACATGATATTGCCATAGATTTCATAAATATGAAGTCCAGCAATAAATTGTTTTAATTGCCCCCTTAGCATTCAGATTACTGTTGAATTGTAATGCTTATTTATTCACATTGTTTTGAATTTATGATTCATCATCTTTAGCTTTGAGATTTTGATTATAGACTGGTATTATAGGTTTAGTGTAAAAGGTTGTATCTGGCCACTTAGAGAATAAAACCAGTGGAATATTTTGGCTGGATATGGCCAGCTTAAATGCTAAAGGGTTAAACTAGTGATTTTATAAACAAAAATGAGCTGCAATTATGCTTTGTGCTGCCAAGAAATAACCTGGAAAATGCACAGCAAGAGTACTTTTTCTTTTCTTTTGTACATTTAAAACTCAACAGTTGACAGGGAATCGGTGTCAAGCATGAAAAGCATTGTACAAAGTTTAACGCTTGGTTTGCTTTATAAGCAGGGCTAGCACCTTGTTTAAGACTTGACCAGCTATTTTGATTTCTTGATTTTGAAATCCTTTCAGAAAAACTTAAATGGGAAATGTCATGCCTAGACTAACCGTACCATTTGCAGGCAGGGTCTTGTGGTGTAGAGTGAATGTTGAACTTGGTTGGCATTTGACATTACAGCTCCTAACTAGATAACAAAATTTTTGCTGAAGCTATCTTGTGCAGTGTGAAAGGGAATGGGAGCGACATCTTAATTATCTAGCCATGGGTAGGTTTATCTCTGCTTTAATGCCATGAGATAACTCCATTTCTAATGCCCAAGTAAAGAAGGTTAGGTTGGAGAAAGAAAAAAAAATTTCCCCTACCCAAAGCTTTTCCTCCTGCCCCTCCCCCACTTTTTTTTAATACATAATTTTTTTAATCTTTAATTTTTAGCATGTGCTTCTTAATCCAGGCATGAATAATAATATAACTAGCACACTTTTGATTCTCAAAAGGTTCAGTAATGTCTAAAAAAAAAAAAATCAATTTAAAAATGCAACTCTGAAATGTTTCTCTTAATAATCGTAATGCGGTTTTGTTTCAAAATGACTAACATTTGTCTTTTTTTTTCTTTTCTTTTTTTTTTTTTTTCCACCTTTTTTTAACCTAGCTGGCAACTAACCCTATCATCCTGGTCACAAAGCCCTGAACCCCCTGTTCGTGTTGTAGACTTCAACATTGCCGGGTGGGATGTTACAGAAGGCGCAGGTGGGGCGTGTTGCGGCCGACAAGCAAAAAGCAAAAAATTTTTCTAAAAAAAACAAAAAAAAATATTTATATATATAAAAAAAAACTTCTATTATTACTACTACTACTACTACTACTCCACCTCGCAGTGCACCATGACTACCACTTCTACTATTACCACCACCACTACTACTTCCACCACCACTACTACTACTACTACTGCTGCTACTACTACTACTACTACTATTACTACTGGCATCAATTTATCTACAGCTGTCCATTTCCACTCCATCCTTGTCAGTATTACTGCCAGCTGTCTTGTGGCCAAAATGGCATAACTACCACCACCACCACCACCACTACTACTACTTCTACAACCATCTTCATCATCTACACCAAGCACAGCAGTTGTCAATGGAGAAAGCAGAGATAAGAGAACCAACAGAAAAGGAACAACAGTTTAGTTGAAACATAACGAAAACTTTAAAAAATGCCTTTGGGGTATTTAAAAAAAAAAAAAAACCAAAAGAGGAAAAAAAACCACAGCCAATGCAGACGAAGACATTGGATTCAATATCTTT
>NC_068999.1:50114669-50116569 GCF_001194135.2 Octopus bimaculoides
CCTTTTCTTTTTAAAAAAAAAAAAAAAAAATTTTTTCTCTCCATTTCAAGGATTTTCATCTTAAAGTGAGTTTTTTTTTTAATTTTTAGTTTGTCTCCTTCACAAATATATACATATATTTGTGTGTGTGTGTGCGTGCATGTGTATATGTGCAGATATTAAAAAAAAAAATCTTTTTTTTTTTATTACATTCTGTCTGGACTGAAAGAATATTTACAAATATGCAGCAGGAGATTTTTGCAGTAGTAAAAAGTGCCTATTTTGAATTCTGAACTTTTTTTTTTTTTTTTACTTTTACTAAAAAGAAAAGAAAAAGGAGACGAGAAAAAGAAATGTCTGTTTATATTAACTAAAAAAAAAATGCTTTGGTTTTATTAACTGGCAAATTTGTCTTATTGAATTTTGGTTTTTATTAACTTCAATTAATACTTCACAAGTGAAATGGAAGTTAGTGTGTCTGAGTTTACGGAAGAAAAGAAAATGGGGAAAGAACTAAAAGCATATTATTCTCTGAGAGCTTCAAGAGTATCTCCTATCCTTCCGCCACTTTCTATCTATATTCTCTTTTCCACCACCATTGGCCCCTCTTCTGAAGGGTATGGAATTAGTTGAATTAGTTTTAATTCTCTTTATGGTGGATCTGTGTAAGTTTTGTTCAGTTTCTTCTTGGTAATTAAAAATTGCCTTCCCCTTTTCTACCTCTTGAAATTGCTAACATAGGATGTAGAAAATTTAGGATTCTACTTGCTGCGCTACATCTTTTGTTATTGCTAACAGTAACACTTGGACTTAATAGAATGTTCCCCCTGGTTACTCTCTTGCTTTCTGCCCATCACTACAGTCTTTCACATTCTGTATCTGTAATTGCTGCTTCATTAGGGTCTAATGTGTGATGTTCTGTGTAGACTCATTATGGCAAGGTCAAGGAAATGGTCAGAATTTTTTCTTGTGGCATTTACAAAACTCACATGTTCATGTGTCTACATTGGCAACCTGTCAGCTACTGTTTCTCATTTTAAATTTGAAAACGCATATGCTCATGCACACACATACACTCTCTCTTTCTCTCTCTATATCTCTCTCTCTCTCTCTATATATATATATATATCTCTCTGTTTAATCACTTTATAAGATATCCAAGGCAATGAACAAAACTTAGATTTATCCATACATATTTCTAAAGCAATTTTTCTTTTGTATCTTCTGTCTGAATATCCTTGAAAGTTTCTGGTAGATGTTATAGCAAGCTATGGTTTTCATTTTCTTTGTTTTGTCTTCCCCACTCTCAAGTAATTATCATGGTGGTATTTGTAAGTACTTAAGCATTATTTCTCACAACTTGTAAATTTGTTTTTACTGTTGAGGCTAGTTGATGTGATGTATCTTCTTTCCCCTTCCTTTTCTTTCCCATTTTTGTGCAAGGAAGGAGTTGTCAACAGAAAGCTAATTTCCCCTCTGTTCAATATATTATTATTATTATTACTGCAGGTGGTGCATTAGAACTTCCCCCTTCTCTGGTTAACTTTGCCTATCATCCTTTCTGGGGTTGATAAAATAAAGTACCAGTCATTTACTGGGGTAGGTTGACAGTATCAACTAACCTCTTCCCCCATCAAAATTGCTGGCCTAGTGCCCAATTAGAATTATCATTTTGAAATTTAATGATCATTTTAAACTTTTTGTTTCTCTGAAACTGTTTTAAACATATCAACAAGGAAACACTACTGTACAGGCAATATTTTCGAAATCGTCTCTTCTGAACTTAGTGCATGTCTACGCACTCATGCATATATATATGTATGTATATAGTCAAATCGGTGTTAAAAAAGGGTGCTAAGTTAAAGTAATAAGAAAACCAAATTTGCTAACTTCATTTCGTGTTTTCTTGATTTCTCTTTTT
>NC_068999.1:50116793-50117282 GCF_001194135.2 Octopus bimaculoides
TTTCATTTTTATTACTATTGTCCTGTCTACAAAATGGTGTTTGTTCCCAAGATTGAGTCTAGTCCACTGCATTGGCAACTCTTTCAGAAGGATTTTTTTAGATTTTAGGGCTTTCTCCATCCAAATGAAATTGTAATTGCTACTTTTTGTTTGGATGGAGTTATTGCAATTTCTATGGAACCTTCTGAAAATGGGGGAGTTTGTATATACCCTTAAGGGGTTTCCTGGGGTTTTTAAGCAAAATTATTACAGAAAAAAAAATAGACCTAACTTAGAAAAAGAAAATAATCCCACCGAAAAAATATTTTTTCTAGTGTTTTTTTTAAAATTTTTATTTTACTTTTGTTCACTTTCATAGTTTTGTGTGATTGTCCTGTAACCGGATTTCTTTTTTTTTTATAATTTTATTTTACATTATCAAATTATTTTAATTCATTTCCAAATGGGTTGCACTTAAGGATTATGGGATATTTTGGCTCTCTGGACTTT
>NC_068999.1:50118051-50126229 GCF_001194135.2 Octopus bimaculoides
TTTAGAGTTTACCATTTTCCATATTTTGTATCTTCTTTTTAGTGAAAAATAAACTGGTGTTGCTAGCCAACTTGATTTCTTCTACACTTTTCTTTACTAACACTTACTAATGCTTTTTTTACATTTTTTTTTTTTTACATTTTTATATTTTCCTATTTAATGTTTTTCTTTTCTCTTTTTGGCTTCCCTACACGCTCACATGCTTTTTTTATGATTATCTTTCTCTCCCTTACCTAATAATAATAATTTTGGTAGTAACAAGTTCAGAATTTCAGTTTAATTTTTCTTTACAGAGACTTACAGTTCTTGTCAGCATTTCCCCGTTTCCTTAGCCCTTGCCCGTTCATATTTTCAATTTTACATTATTTATTAAACAAGAAATTTTCAAAATAGCTCTTATGTGGTCACTGCTGAGATAAGATGTGTATATATGTAGATTTAGATGTATATAGATTTAGATATATATGATATAGATGTATATATTTCCACATTGGTGTTTTATGTTTGGCTTGGAACAAGAAGGCTCCTAAATCCATTATGCTGATGTTTCATAACCTTAGTGTCATTTTCAAATTACACTGCTGTAATGGTGTCTGGGTTGCATGTTGTACAGTAAATTGCAAAGGATCTCAGGGATATTTTGATACCTGATAAAAATCCTCAATACAGGATTTAAAATTATAATAGCAAATCCTGTTTTTTTTTTAATCTTATCTGGTGTGGCTGTGTGGTAAGAAGCTTGCTTCCCAACCACATGCTTCCAGTTTCAGTCCCACTGCATGGCACCTTGGGCAAGTGTCTTCTATAGCCTCAGGCCAACCAAACCTTTGCGAGTAAATTTGATAGACAGAAACTGAAAGAAGTCCGTATAGGTTTGTGTGTGTGCGTTTCTCTCCCCTGCACCAGTACACCTGTCTCTTGACAACTGACTCTGGTGTCTTTGTCCCCATAACCTAGAGGTTCAGCAAAAGAGACTGATAAAATAAGTCCTGGGGTTGGTTTCTTCATCTAAAACCCTTTAAGGCAGTGCTCCAGCATGGCTGCAGTCAAATGACTGAAAAAAGCAAACGAATATATTGATATAAAATCATGATAGAGCAGTGAATGCTAAAGTGACAGCTTGCTTTTTCTATATCCTTATAAGGTCAATGCATTTGACAATTTTTTTTTCTCTTAGATTCATTTTGGAAATTAACTTTATTTAATTTAAAGAATTTTTTGTCTTTTTTGCTGCCTGGGTATCTCTCCATTTAAGTATCAAACTTTGTAGATTCAGTAAATTTATGTCCTTCATAAATACTTTCAGGTTTAGATTTTTAAATCTATAATCTCAAAATGTATGATGGTGTCCCCAGCATGGCCAAAGCCTGCAGGTTGAAACTACAGGTACACCACTAATATATTTTTTTTTTCCATCCCTTCCCTTGTATCCTTGGTTCCCGAGCCTTGACACATTAACCATTTTGCCAGACCATCTGTGGTCACATAATAAAAATTCCTCAACACACCTCTAACATACCAAATTGTACAGTATCAATGAAGGCACAAGGGTATTTGGCTCTTGATTGTAACGCCTTGATGTTGATTCCCAGTGGAGTGTTGTGTCCTTGAGCAAGACACTTTATTTCACATTGCTCCAGTTCGCTCAGCCTGTAAAAATGAGTTCTGTGTCATGCTGAATCTCAGAACTACATCAACAGTATGCATATCTGTTAAGTGCTCACCCACGATTACATGAGTAGGTTATTCCATTGGTCAGATCAACTAGAATATTCCTCATCATAACCAGAGTGCTGGTTAGTTGTGCAGCATCCGTACATCTAAAATGCCATGACCTGCCAGGAAACTTAGATTGAATGAAAACAGTATTAAATATAGTTAGATGAAATACAGGTAATTGTGCATTACATTTGTATATTTCTTAATTGCTGTACTTAAAAAGAATGCTACGGCATTATTGCTCCCAAGTTGGTAAATTTTAGGATTTGATCAGAAAAGTCTTGACAGTGAGGGTCATTAGAATTACTGCCCATTTCAAGTTGATCATTTCATCTTATATTTTGGATATTGCAAGTGAGGCATCTGTTTGCATAAACTTTAATATCTCGTCCCTTTTACTTCCACTATCATAAACAGTAGATGAAACAATATCACACCTCACATACGGTAGCACCATGGTTCCTTTTTTTTTTTTTTTTTTTTTTTTTTTTTTTACATACCAGTGCCACTGTCTTCTCCTACCTGTAGTAGCCATAGCTAAGGGTAACTTTTTTTAAAGCTTAATAAAGCAGAGCCGCTCTTAGAATTTCAGTGTTGCCACTAACAAGTGTAGTGTAAACGATGCATGTAAACATATGGTACACGTAATTCCACCTGTGGTTGTGCAATGAACTAGATTGGCAGCCATGAGAATCCGAAATTCTCCTTTGTAATTTATACAGATTAAAGGAGGTGCCAGACCATCTGTTGCTGGATGTGATTGTAGAGTGTGTGTGTGTATGTGTGTTTATTTATATAAGTCCATTATTAACATCCAGTTTTGCATGAGTTGGATGAGTATATTGTAGAGGCCTTTGGATATTTAGGGTGTCTTTTTCTATTTGGCCTTGCACACCTTCGAAGGTGCAAAGCCAAGATGATCTGTTGACAGGTTAAATGACAAAACTGTCACAGCTTGTAGCTCAGTGCAAATGAAAATTGGCACACACACGCATGACAGGCTTCTTTCAGTTTCCATCTACCAAATCCACTTAAAAGGTTTTGGTTGACCAAGGGCTATAGCAGATACTGCTTCGAGGTGCCACACAGGGTTGGGACTGAACCAACTGGGAAATGCACTTAATCACATTAGCATGTCCATGCATGCACACACACACATGTGCACAGAGATGGCTCTGTGGTTAACAAGGTTGCTTCCTGACCACATGGTTTCAGGTTCATTCCAACTGCACAGCACCTGAGGCAAGTATTATCTACTATAGCTGTGGACTAACCAAATCCTTGAGTGGATTTGGTAGATGGGAACTGAAAGACTCATTTGTGTGTGTGTATACAATGTTTGTGTCTTGTCTTGACATTGCATAATTGTTGTAAACGAATGTCATTCATTTCCAATATCCAGCAAAAACGTGTTTGGCCATGAGGAAATATTACGTTACTTGGTAACAGCAAGGGTATTTGACTGTAGGAAAATTTGCCTCAGTAAATTTCATGCAAGCATGGAAAAGAGATGTTAAATGGTGATGCATTTATTCATTCCTGTAGGATGATTGGTTCATAGGAACATGGTTTAGCCAGCAAGAATCTAGAACTGAGAAGCTTGAGTGTTAGCACACCTCATCCGTAGCTGTGAGTCTAATAGAAAATTGTCTTAGACTTGGTTGCAGATTTTGTAATAAATACAAACACACACACTGTTGAAAGCTGAGAAAACTTTATACAAGCGTGTAGTTTCTAATCTTCACTGTTAATATTGCTTTTGCAGAAATGTTAGGAATTTGGACAAATTAAACCGTGTAATCAAAGAAAGCAAAAAGGAATAGTGAGATGTAACCTGAATAATCCTGTTCACTAACTTTAAATTTTAACTCATTTGTATTATTTTCTAGTTCATGCTATGCACTTTAACAGTTATTAAATTAAAAATTAAATTTATTTAAATAAACAATAAATAAACATCTTAACAAAATCTGTTTAACCCTTTAACACACCCACTGTTCACTCTCTTCTCTAATATCTTAAATTTGAAAATATACTGTGCTAAAATCTGTTAGTTTAGTATTGGTTATATTGGAATTCTTCCAACTACAACTTCTGTTAGTAATGCTCTTGCAATGGTTAACATATCAAAGCCATATAGCAAATGTGTGTATGTGTGTGTGTGTGTGTGTGTGTGTGTGTGTGTATATATATATGTATATATATATATATATATATATATATATTATATATATTCCGATTTCTGGCTTTGGTTTAATTTTTAAGTGTTTCTTTGTATTAGCTATATTTCTATATCATAGGAAAACATTATTTCTCTAAATCTGATTCATTACATTTTTGAATCTTCTCTTTAATTACTTTGCACACACACACAAAATGAAAGAGTAACTTGTAAAATATTTCTGAAATATAACTTCGGGAAAAAGGAAATCCTATAGATTAATGAAGGTTAACTGTTGACTGAAGTTTGTGCAAAGCATCAGTCAACAGTTTGGCACACAAAAACAGCATGTATAGATTCTAGTACTACTAGTAATATTAGCAGTCTGTTATATATATATATATATATATATATATATATATATTCTTTTATTATTTCTACTTTTAGTTTCTATTAACGCACCTTCGTATTACTACTACTGCTGTTATTTTTTATTATTACTACTACTACCACTGCCTGAAATATCTTTGAAGATGATTGCTGCAAACCAAATTCCTTGTATCCCTGCTCTCCTGCAAGCGACATTGTCTGGAAATCCTCTTCCTATAACTACTACTGCTTCTTCTCCATTTAATTCCTTTGCAGCTAACTGGTGGACTAGGACACAGAATCTCCTGCCCTCTCTCCAACCCTTTACACCACACACACACATACTCAGAACTTACTGATCTGTGAATCATGTCATAAATTTTTTTCTTCTCTAAGAGCTTAATTAACGAAAAAAAAAAAATGGAATGAAGGATCTGAAACTTAATTTGTTTTATTCGTTTATACCTAACAAACCAACTCTAATCACCCCTTTATTTTTTGTTTTCTCTTTCCTAATCCCTTTGCCATTTAATCCTCAAGTCTCACTTACCTACCTTGTCAGGATTATCCTGTAGCGGACTCCAAGACATGTCTCTTGCCACTGGCTCTTTCACATGTGATGTATTTTTCCAAAGCAGGTGACTTACAGACACATTACTAAATGATTGCTCAATTCTTTATTATTTGCTCAAAATATGCATCTACCTTACCCCTATTTTTCCCCCTGCCACCTGTCTGCTATTAAGAGTCCAAATTTCAAAGGTTCAGCTCCCTTTTCCCCCTCTTGTGCCACTAACATACTGGGGTCGATCCATGCAAATCATTGTCATACTTATTCTCCACTCTCTCAAAAATTTAAATCATGTGCCAAGCGAAAATCCTTTGCTCAACTGAAGCACCATGGCGTATCGTGTAATTTATGTTAACTAATTACATCTCTTTGTGAGTTTAAATCTCTCATGAAGTTTAACTTTGCCTTTCATCCACCCTTCTAGAGTTGTTAAAGAAGAACCAGCCAAATACTGAAGGCAGAGGGTTGATTCAATATCCCTCTCTTTTTCTTTCTTTCTTCCTCTCTCTCCTTCCTTCCCATACGAATTTTGAGGCATTGTACCAACGAAAAATCATTGTGCTCAGATGAACAAATTGAAAATCTAAATCGTAACATTATTTTTAAATCTCTAAAATTTCTTCAGGAAAAAAAATGACTTCCTTTTAAAATACATAAAAAGAAAAAAAAAAAAAATTGGGAAGAGAAAGTTATGCTGTTTTTTGTTGATTTTTGTTGTTTTTTTTTTTTAATAAAAAAAATCATTTTTGAAGAAAATATAACGGCAAAATATCAATCAGTATTTTACAACTTAATTGTGCCAACTTTGTATACGAAAAAAAAAAAAATTAATTGGCAGAAAGCCCTGTGTAAGCATAGCAAGTGTCATGTGATCTCTATTTCCCCTCATCAAACGTCATATCACTTTGAACTAAATGAAGATAATTTTTTCATATAACTTTTCTCTTCACACACAACTCGACTCATATACACACACACACACACACACCTACATCTCCCACCCTCCTCAACCTTCACTTCCACACTTTCTTGCACCATAATACCACATGGTTCTTGAAGAATTTTCATCAGCATTAAAGGAATGTTTTGTGCAAATATTTCTCATCCCTTACCATCGATCACTTCTAACACCAAATGACACTGCCTTTTCGTCTATTTGAGTTGGAGCTTTTTTTCTTTTTGTTTGTTTCTTCTTGAGAAAGTTAAAAAAAAAAAATTATATAAAAAATTCATTAATAAACTTAAAAGGAAAACAAAGCTCAACTTGAAAACATTGAGTGTGAATGAGCGAGTGTATATGTGAATGTGTTTGAGTGAGTCCAACCATGATCTGATTTGTCTATGATTAGCATTTACTGACTTCAATCTAACTAAAGCCGTGTTTTATCCTCTTGGTTTGTGTTTATTTCTTTATTTATTGTAATATGTTATTGTTATATATACTTTTTACTCTTTTACTTGTTTCAGTCATTTGACTGCGGCCATGCTGGAGCACCGCCTTTAAATCGAGCAAATCGATCCCAGGACTTATTCTTTGGAAGCCTAGTACTTATTCTATCGGTTTCTTTTGCTGAACCGCTAAGTTACGGGGACGTAAACACACCAGCATCGGTTGTCAAGCGATGTTGTGGGGGACAAACACACACATACACATATATACGACAGGCTTCTTTCAGTTTCCGTCTACCAAATCCACTCACAAGGCTTTGGTTGGCCTGAGGCTATAGTTGAAGACACTTGCCCAAGGTGCCACGCAGTGGGACTGAATCTGGAACCATGTGGTTGGTAAGCAAGCTACTTACCACACAGCCACTCCTGCGCCTATATATATTTTCTTTCTTAATTTCCTTCACATCACTGAAACTTGAACGATGAAGATGCTCATATTTACTTGTCTCTTCTTTTCTTAACTAAAGATGGACATTTTTGTCATTAGGCAAGCAAAAGCGAAATTGTGATGGCACCTGTGCCCAGCGTTGCCTTCCTGGCACGTGTAAAGACATTCGAGCGGGATCGTTGCCAGTGCCGCTGGACTGGCTCCTGTGCAGATGGCACGTAAAATACACCATTTTGAGCGTGGTCGTTGCTAGTACTGCCCAATTGGCTCTCGTGCCGGTGGCACTTACAAGCACCTACTACACTCTCGGAGTGTTTGGCGTTAGGAAGGGCATCCAGCTGTAGAAACCCTGCCAAATCAGATGGTGGCTTTTCCCCTAATTTTTCAATTTTTACATTCGATTTTTTTTTTTTTTTTTTAACATCCGAGGTCATGATTCAAAATTGTACAAAGCAAATTTCAAAAGAGTTTATATGGATAATTTACAGAAAGACTAGTGAGGTTTTGGGGTTTTTATGTCCTTACAATGTCTAAAGTATACATATACATATTGGAAGACAGGGTTTTAAGCGCACTTGGTAAGTTCCGAGTCTATTCAACAAGGATGCCCAAAAATGATTTTGAGAAGACTAGGGCTTTTTTTTCTTCTCTCTGATTCATAATCTACAATGCTTTAGGCATACATATTCGAAGAAATTAAGGTTTTGGGGAGCACAAGGTAATTTTCGACTCTATTCAATAAAAAAATAGCCCCAAAAGAAATTGTTTTGCTGTAGACGTCTCAAACGCAAATTGGAAGAGAAACAATTGCTACGAAATTTCAAAGAAATGGGGATATGTATAAACATCAGGGTTTACTTGGAATACCGAAACGAAAATGAAATATTCGCTGAAAAAGTAACTACGTTTTAAAAATACATTGAGAAAAAAAAATTAGATAAAGTGTCAGCAATACTTTTATTTTAAAAATGTGTATACGTAAAACAAAAATCTACAGGTAACTTGGTATTTTAAAGCAATGACAAAAATTATACGACATAGTGATGTATAAGAAAAGAAATTATAGACTAACCAGGTTTGTGGCCTAATTTTTCGTTTCAGTATTTTAAGTATATCGTGTTCTTATACACACCCTTTGTCAAATTTACCCCCAAAACGCTGAAGGTTTTGTAAAGATCGCCACCTTACTGCGTTGGGAAGTTTCATATTAGAGAGAACCAAACAAGCTCGTATCCACGTGAAAGTATTAATTTCATCTCCTTGATAGTTACACAATCAAGAGTTAGGTACTACTATATCTAAAAGCATTTTCTTACTTTAGCTACGTTTGACGGAGTTTTGGGATGGTTATCACAACCTCATGGGGAAGGAATTAATTGGTGAAGAGGCTTTTTTTCTTGTCCTATGTTCCATGCGATGATTCTGAAAGAACGTTTTTTTTTTTCTTTACATTTCTTCCCAGCACCCCTCTCCCTATCTAATGCCATGTTTTTCCTTGCCCCGTGAGGTAATGATAGCTTT